>NW_024114784.1:0-15806 GCF_003073215.2 Triticum urartu | reverse complement strand
GCCTCCACATTAGCTCCCTCAAGTTCATTAATGCTATCAGTCGGAGAAGGATGATTAATGATGGTAGTTTTGATATTGGGGGTTACCTTGTTGGTGGCTTTAGCCATGAGGCACTTGGCGGTGATGCTCTCATTGGGTGAGTCGAAGAGAGACATCCGTGAAGTTGTCGCAATGGCAACGGAGGCCATGGCAACCGACTCATCATCTTCATCATCGTCATCGTCCTCATTGTACTCTTCTTGTACAACCAATGCCTTGGGAGGAGTCTTCTTGGTGAAGTTGTTCTTGTTGGGGAACGACTTGGCCTTGTCCTTTCGGATGAGCTTGCCACCATTGTCTTTCCTCTTCTCATACGGGCATTCCACAACAAAATGACTCATGTTGCCACAATTGTAGCAAGTCCTTACACGTTTCTTTCCCCTCGTGCCACTCGAGTTGTTTTTACTAAAGTTTGGCCTCAAGTTTTTCTTGCTCCAAAATTGCCTTGAAGCAAGTGCCATGTGTTCATGATATGCATACTTCGTATCTTCGGGGTTGCTCTCCTCTTCTTCCTCTTCTTCTTCTTCAACGGTGAGCTTGGCCTTCAATGCAAGGTTAGGCTTCTTTGCCCATTGAGAACGGAGCACCGCATTGTCGGCGGTCTTGTCCGAAATGTTCATGGCCACAAACTCATCCAACACTTAGCTTGAGGTCAAAGTGTGGAAGTCCGGTCTTTGACGAATGACGGAGGACATGGCCTTGTGGTAGGGCATCATTGCCTTGAGGAATTTGCGCTTGATCCAATTGTCATTCGTGTCCTTGCTCCCGTGATCTCGTAGTGAGACCGCGAGTTTGGTTACTCTCTGATAAAGCTCACGAGGTTCTTCATCTTCTTTCATAGCAAACTCATCGGCCTCATCTAGCACCACTTCATAGTTGGAGCGTTGAATGCTTGCGCTTCCCCGGTAGAGAGAGACAACACAACGCCATGCATCTTTGGCCAAGGCGAAGGGTCGAAGATGAGATAGGTCTTCGGATGGAATTGCATCTTGAATGATGAAGAGAGCATTCTCATTGAATTGATTATCCGCGGCTTCTCGAGGAGTGAAGTTGCTTGGATCATGCGGATAAAAACCTTCTTCAATGATTCTCCAAAGGTTAGTGTTCACATGATTTAAATGACGTTTAAATTGGTAAACCCAAGAATCAAAGTCCTCATTTTTCACAATCTTAGGGGGAGGACCGGCATGATTCAAATGAGTAGAAGGAACCGGTCCACCATAAACAAGTGGTGGTTCCACATGAGCAAAGATGCCGGTGCCATTTTTACCACTAGAAGATGGAGCCTTTTCACTACTAGCTTCCCCCTTGTCGGGGATAACATCCGTCACCTTGTTGGTGGGATCACCCACTTTCAATGGTGTGGTGGAAAGTTTAAGCCCCTCAAGAAATTTAGTAAACATGCTTTCAACCTCGGTCGTCATGGAGGTCTTCAATGTCTCTAAGGCCACATTGAATTCCTCATGAGAGACCGAGGTTCCCCCATCGCCCGTGGACGAGATCGGATTCACACTGGAGTGTTCCTCCACACCGTCTACGGTATCAACCATACTCTTTGGACGGTAAAGTCCTTAATAAAGAGACGAGGCTCTGATACCAATTGAAAGGATCGATATGGTTGACTAGAGGGGGGGTGAATAGGCAACTACCAATTTTTAACTTTTCTTTACCAAATTAAACTTTGCATCAAAGTAGGTTGTCTAGATGTGCAACTAGGTGAGCAACCTATATGATGCAATAACAACAAGCATACAAGCAAGCAAGAGAAGTAACACTAAAGAGTTTGCACAAGTAAAGGTAAGAGATAACCAAGAGTGGATCCGGTGAAGACGAGGATGTGTTACCGAAGTTCCTTCCTTTTGAGGGGAAGTACGTCTCCGTTAGAGCGGTGTGGAGGCACAATGCTCCCCAAGAAGCCACTAGGGCCACCGTATTCTCCTCACGCCCTCACACAATGCGAGATGCCGTGATTCCACTATTGGTGCCCTTGAAGGCGGCGACCGAACCTTTACAAACAAGGTTGGGGCAATCTCCACAACTTAATCGGAGGCTCCCAACAAACCACGAAGCTTCACCACAATGGACTATGGCTCCGTGGTGACCTCAACCGTCTAGGGTGCTCAAACACCCAAGAGTAACAAGATCCGCTAGGGATGAGTGGGGGAATCGAAAATCCCTTGGTGGAAGTGTAGATCGGGGCCTTCTCAACCACTCCCGAGCAAATCAACAAGTTTGATTGGCTAGAGAGATAGATCGGGCGAAAATGGAGCTTGGAGCATTTAATGGAGCTTGAGAAATAAATGGAGCTTGGGGGAGGAAGAGGTAGGTCAAAGAGAAGAAGGGGACTCCCTTTTATAGTGGGGGCAACAATCCAACCATTGCCCCCCACCAACCAGCCCCGCACAGGGCAGTACTACCGCTAAGAGGGGGCGGTACTACCGCTAGGTCAGCGGTACTACCGCACCAGCCAGCGGCACTGCCGTGCAGAGAAGACTAGTAGGGAATAGGACCCAACGCGGTACTACCGCGGTGGTAGGGGCGGTACTACCGCTCCTGAAACGGTACTACCGCCTCTACAACCGCAACTAGTGCCGCAAAACCTGACACGAGAAAAAGACCCCTCGAGTCGAGGCGGTAGGAGCCAGACAGCCCAGCGGTACTACGGCAGCGGGGTCACGGGCGGTACTACCGCTGTGGAGCGGTACTGCCACTTGTGACCCTTCGGTCGTACTACCGCTGGTAGTGCAGTACTACCGCTGGGACACTGAAGAGAGAGAGAGAATCCATCCAATGAGGCTGAGGACGAGGCGGTGGTGCCAGGCACCCCAGCGGTACTACTGCTGTGGAGACAAGGGCGGTACTACCGCTATGGAGCGGTACTGCCGCTTGTGTCTCCTCAGCGGTACTACGGCTGGGTTGCGCGGTACTACCGCTGGGACCCAGACAGGACAAGGAAAAGTGGAGAGACCTCTTCAAAGGAATGGACAAGCTCAGAGGGTGAGAAGCTGATGTGTACGTGTTGATTCCACCCATGCAAAACCCCAGCGGACCCCCTCTTGATAGTACTGTGCCCTCTACGCAACTAGTCCACCGAGAGAGAAACGAAAGAGCTACACCATCTTGAAGGACACTCCGAAGGGAAGGAAACGTCTCATGCCAGGGCTGAATCTATGAACTATTCAAAGCACATGATTAGTCCGCAAACATGTTGTCATCAATCACCAAAACTACCTTGAGAGAGATATGTCGTAACACCAAGCCTATGCCGACGGCTATGCCGTAGGCATATCTCTGCCATAGATATGTCGACGGCCGCCGTTACCTCCCGTCGGCATAGTTTCAACACCGTCAAACGGTCAGCGCTGACCGGGTAGGTGGGCCCGGGCTATGCCGACGGGCCCCGTAGGCGTATCTCGAGCGGTCCCGACGGCCTCATCTATGCCGATGGCCCCGTCGTCATAGTAGACATATGCCGACGGCTTTTCTACGCCTACGGCCTGTCCTAGGCCGTCGGGATAGGTCTATCTATGCCGACAGGGGCCGTCGGCGTAAGCAGTTATTCTGATAGTGAGTGATTTATTTCCTAGTGAATTGGTACTATTGCTACAAGTCAAAGGTTCAATTCACTAATTGGATGCAATAAGATTACAAGTTAGACATCTTATTTCACTTTTTGTTTAACATTTGCACATCGATTCTCTATTTCTGAGGGCCCTTATCAGCCATACACGATAGCATCACCGACTCCAATATAGTTATTTTTCATCAGATTAGATTATTGACATGTTCAACGATGATACTTGTAGAGCAAAAAAAAACTAATAGAAATGTATCTTTTTCTTTGCATTACAGAAATATGTTGCTGGACATTCATACAAGTGCTATTTTTTTAACACCATACAAGCGCTATTTTTTAGACTGCATTCTTGCGATGCAGCTCTTGAGCAATTGTTATTTTTCTCGCCCCCCTCATCTGCAAATCCTGGCTCCGCCCCTGGATGGCCATCCCCCGTCACAGGGCCAGCTCTACTGCTCAAATTTTAAGATTATCCCTAATCCAAACCACATGCATGTATGAAATCAGGAAAATGCGGAGGCATGACATACGCTGATCTGATTTTATCTGACTTGATTTTTTTAGTGCACTATACTGTAGTACAATACGCAAAGTGCCTGCATTGCGCTGCACTCTTCAGAGCCTCAGTTGTCATGCATCATGTCAAAGGCATATTATCAGGGTATTATTTTGTTTTGCGGAGCTTCTTCAGCTTCTTGGCAATGGCCGCGGTGTCCATCCTGTTTTGTGTTGTCCTTGAGGTCAGCTGCTATCGAGTCGATTCCTCCATGCAACAAATGAATTCGTCCGCATTGACTGATGGGATCTGCAATATATGATAGAAGCAACAAATCGTGTGCAGCTGCAGCACATATATCATATTAATAATATCAAGATTTCGATCTTTTCTGCGAGGATCTGCCTTTAACTGGCCTTAGCAAAAATACCTGCCTTTAATTGACCAGATCTTCAAATGTGATTTGATCATCAGGTCATGAACGTGACGTCCAAGTTTTTTTGGCTCTGCATTTTTCATTGTCCCCGCACAGGCGTTATATATACAAGGCAATTTCCCACTACGATTACAATCGCTAGATCCTACTATTCCTCCATCATCTTGCACCCGATCGAGATCACCTCCTAACAGCGCCGCGCCGGCCGGTCACCTCGACTTTCGCGTGCGTCCAGGCCGGCGTGATGGACGACAACGGCATCTGCCTCCCCAGCGACCTCCTCCTCGACGTCCTCCGGCGCCTCCCCGGCCGCGCCCTCGCCGTGTCCCGGTGCGTCTGCCGCGCCTGGCGCGAGCTCGTCGGCGCCCATACCCACACCCTCCTCCTCCCGCAGGTCTTCCCTCGCGAGTTTCCCGGCGTCTTCGCCACCTACTACGGCTTCGACCCCAACTTCGCCCTGTTTGGCCCGCCGGTGTCGGGTGACGCCCATGTTCCCGGCTATCGGCGTCTCTTCTGGAACCACTCGGATTGCCGCGTGAAGCAGCACTGCAACGGCTTGCTCCTCGTAACAGGGAATTACAGATACGACCCTTCATTGAATACCATCGGCGTGTGCAACCCAGCCACGTCGCGGTACGCCCGCCTGCCGCAGCCGCCGACGCCATGGCCGTAGTCGTACAGCATCGAGGGCGTGTTCCTTGCCTTTGACCCGGCCGTGTCACCGCACCACCAGGTGTTCTTCTTTCCCACGGAGAAGCTACAACGCGACAGCGAAGAAGAAGCGCGGCAACATAACTCATCCTGTGCCAAACGACCGTGTTGGATCGATTGGGAGCGTACGTCCCTACCAAACTTATTTGAAGAAGAGCCTCCATCTGGATCGGAGGAAGAAGAAGAGCAGCACGAGTCACACACCCAAGAGCCACCCCGTTCTCAGAGCCAGTCCAGTCCCAATGTGGCTGCTGCCGAGGTGCCAAAGCTATTCCGAGTTTTCGTGTTCTCTTCACTAACAGGCCAGTGGGAGATCCGGGAGTTCACGCCGGGGCGCTGCACTTTGGGACACCTCTATGACGTGGTGACCGCACCACGTTGTAAGGACCAGCGGACATGGTGGTCGGCCGAGTACTGGCATGGCTCGCTCTACGTGCACTGCCGCAGTGGTGTCCTCATGATCCTGCATTGTTCAAAAGGGACGTACGACATGGTTGAACTCCCAGGGCATCCTCTCGATCGCGAGGGATTGAATCACTGGCAACTGCCGGAGAGGTACTTAGGGAGCTACGGCAGAGGGATCCGCTATGCGATATTCAAAGAGTTACAACTTGAGGTATGGGATCTGACAGAGTTAGCCGATGGTCAGTTGCTATGGACGTTGGCACACAAAGCCGACCTTAAAGAGCAAGAGCGTGCCATGAATTATACAAGGGACCGACTGAGGATGGAACCAAAGAAGACATGGGCAGTGGTTGAAAGCACCAAAGACTTGATTAGTTTATTTGAACGTGAAAACGATGAGGATAGCAATGATGATTGTGCCGATGGGACCCAAGAGGACGCGTATGAGCAAGGAGAGGAAGTAGAGGAAGAGGAAGAAGATAACTACAACGAGACACAAGATGATGAAGAAGAAAAACAAGATCGTTATGATGAGACACGAGGTGAAGAGGATGAAGAACAGGATAGCTATGGCAATGATGATCATGCAGGACTCGAGAGTAGCGATGGTTCTGACTACTCATGGAACTCGGACGAGCACAACTTCATTGAATTTGATGACAGTACAGTTGTAGATGAAAACTTTTGGGAGTGGGGTCGTTGTATTGTCGGGTTCCATCCATACAAGGACGTACTCCTTCTAAAATTCGGCAAGGCGGTCGTGGCATATCATCTGCACACTTCGAGAATACAATATCTAGGTGATATATATCCTAGACAATATCACCAGCCAAATGCTAGAGATGTCCACGGTGCTTTCCCCTACCGCCCTTGCTATGTCGATGCACTCCAGCCCAGGAAAACATCACAGTCATCTTAGAGGCACGTACTATTGTGCTGCAATTTAATCTACACAATATTTATTCGTAATCAGTTGTTTTATCTGGTGGTTCTGTAATCCCTTTGGGTAGAACTACAACTATCATGAAGAATAATATGATATTTATTTTAGTTATTTTGATTTATGCATTCTTGGGTTGAACTCATGTGCGTGGTATATATGGCGTCCATGGGTTAATTTTGGTCTTGGTTAAAGATATTTTTGTCTCGCTTGTAAATAACATTTTACTTCTAGGAGAGTACATGTAAGATGTCGAGAAGAACACTCCCTTGGGTGGTGGAATATGTGATGTGCTGAGCCTGTAGAACGCCTCACCTCCAGGAGCCTCTGTACTGAGCTGTCACATTAAAATATTATACGCTCTTTCATTTCTTTCTTGTTCGTTTTTTATTTTTATATTTTCCCTTTCTGTTTATATTTAAAATTATTACAAATATTAGTTTGATTAAATTGTTTTGAAAAAATATACCGCACATTAAAAAAATGTTCATGTAATGTAAAAAAAATTGTCCGTGTAATTTGTAAAAATATGTTCATGTCATTAAAAAACAATTATTCATTAAGTTTTAGAAATGTTCATGTGTTTCAAAAACATGCCCATGACATTTGAAAAAAAATTATACAATGTAAAAAAAGTAATTTAAGAAAATATTCCATAGCATTCAACAAAACTGTTCGTCACATTTGCAAAATGTTCATAACACTATAATAAATCTTTCACATGATTTATGAAAAATGTTTGTCGTATATTTTAAAAATCTTCAATAAGTATTTGGAAAAATGGCCAACCAGTATCTGAAAAATGTGCAACCTGTATATATAAAATTAAATGTGCATTTGCTAAATGTTTAACATAATTCAGATTAAAAGAAGTTCAGCGTGTGTCTAAAAAATATTCAGTATGTATACCAGTGGCGGAGCCAGCGCCCGGCGACCCTGGGCACTTGCCCGGGCTCGCTAGGTACGCGCTAGTTACGATGGCCTCGTTACGCCACGAAAAATGGTCAACGCATCGTGCCTTACCCGGGCAGCTGGGCTGATTGTGGTTGGCTAATGGCTAATGGGCTTCTTTCTTACTTTAATAATGGGTTAGGTGAGACATGCCTCACGAGCCCTACGTACTCAGATGGAACAAGGCCTGCTGGCCTACAAGCAGACCAGAAGGAACACGATCTTTTATATAAAAAAAATATATGCTATTCATACGTTATTAATATTATTATCTTTTTTGAAAAAACGTTTAATCTATTTATCTTCAATCATGGCAGTACAACATACACCAGAAATGAAAATTACATCCAGATCCGTAGACCACCTGACGACGACTACAAGCACTGAAGCGAGCCGAAGGCGTGCCGCCTTCATCACCCTTGCATCGCCAGAGTCGGGCACAACTTGTTGTAGTAGACAGTCGAAAAGTTGTCGTGCTAAGGTCCCATAGGACTAGCGCACCAGAATAGCAACCGCCGCCGGTGAAGAATAACGTAGGTTGGAAGGATTCAACCCGAAAACACACGAACGTAGACGAACAACGATGAGATCCGAGCAAATCCATCAAATATAGATCCGCCGGAGACACATCTCCACACGCCCACCAACGATACTAGATGCACCGCCGGAATGGGGCTAGGCGGGGAGACATTTATTCCATCTTTAGGGAGCCGCCGCCGTCTCGCCTTCCTAATTAGGACACAAACCCTAACAAGACAGGAAAAAACGACTGAAAAGGGAGCCCTCCCGCCGGCCCTTGGCAGGATCCACCGTGCCCCCATGGCCCTAGGGCCACCAGAGACGAGGCGGACCTGCGGCGGCGCCGACAAGAGGCAGAAACCCTATCTTTCTTTCTTGGAGGAGGAGGAGCGAAGTTGTGGCTTATTCATACGTTACTAGGTATGCACTGGTTCAATTAGCTGTCGGTTATTCCCTCCCTTTCCCCTGGACGGTTATTGTTTTATCTCAAATTATATAGGTTTTTTTTGTAAAAAATTGAGGTTTTAATTTTTGAGGTTTGAGAGTAGGTTCTTGGTCACTGAGGTTATATATTACTTCACACTAAAACTAAATGTCTATTTACAATGTTTATAATTTCACTTCATTATTAATGAAAATTTGTGGTTCGGGATTATGGTGCTATTTATATGTTGTGTATCTGAATCATGGTTGTTCTCATTGGTCGAAATTTTTACGAAACCTACCCGTTGCCTGCAAATTTTGTCAGCACCCCCCCCCCCCCCCCCCCCCCCCCCCCCCCCCCCCACCCCCTTTTTTTCTACACGCCCATTATTGTTTAATAGAACCTATATGCACATTTTAACACAACCTAAGCCCTGCTCTAGTGGCAGTGCTTTCGAGCTCACGGGATCGATTACCTGTCTTGCCAGCTTGATTTTTAATGTTATTTATGGCCATGGTGGGTTAGACTCAAACCCGCTCATTAAGAAAAGGATTGGCGTGTGTTGACCACTAGAATTCAAAGATTTGTGTCTAAAAAGGGTTAAATACTGTATATTTTGTTTGATTCAAAATTAATTTAAGTACTTTCAGGGGGGAAAGCTAAAATTTGCGAGATCTTTAAGAATCCGGTTCTTCTGGTGTCTACCGAAAAAAAAGTATTAAGGAAAAAATACTTGCTCCGAAAATTCGATTTTAATTTTTGCAATGGACACTTCAGTTCAAACTTGCCCAGACTCCACAAAATTCCTGGCTCCGCCCCTGATGTATACGAATGATGTTCAACTTGTATTAGAAAAGAGATAATGTATGTCCATCGATCAAAACAACATAGCGGAAACAACACGTATTAGACAGTTTTGGGGTAGGTTGCCACACACCCCATCGACAGAATACCTTACAGGCGCGAAAGAGAGAACACGGGGGAGAGAATACAAGACTGCGACCCGACGGTACTAAGCCTCTCTATTCGCACAAACTGATACTAGTTTATGGGAGGGAGTCAACGAGAACGCGCATACCTTCACCAGCGTCGAACACTAAATCATAATTGCACTGTGACTGGGCATATCTACGCCCGCGAGCGAAAGCATCCCTAGACGCGGATATCGCAGCGTGTTCGTGTCATAAAAGTTGGTGAGTATACAGCCATGTTCGCTCAGGGGGCGCGGCGCATTGTCTTCGTGTCTGCGTGGCAAAAGCCCCAACTCAAGTTCCGATATGAGGCACCTCTTCGGACATCAGACCTCGGCGCAGTTATTTGTCTCAATTTGGCGCCAGGTCCAAGGGGCAGACTGTTTGGGGTCGAATTGTCTTGCGTTCTCTATGGTTGAGAGGAGGCAGAACGTTTCAACATGGTCTTAGTATCCTTATGTTTCTATTGCTTATAATTTTTATTTACTCTCAAACCTTTCCTGGGTCATTTTTTCACAAGTCAAACCATGATACATACATCTTGCGCCGTTACACATGTTAATAAATTGTTCATCGGTAATAATTTATGTTCATGCATTTTAAAAAAAATACCTGTGTAATTTCAACCTATCAAATTTCGTTTAAAATGATTTAATACAATTAAAGAATAATTTGTGACAAAGTGTATTATCGGTTTCACGATAAGTTTGGCAAAACACAATATAGTTTATATATGTACCATTGGGCATATTGAAGTGGTTCGGAAATAACGTGAAGATTGTTGCATGACCCCTTCATGAAGCGAAAAAAATATAAGGGTTGAATGGTTCGGGTGCTGCCATTGCTGCGACGAGCTGTTACCTCCGATTCGACCCGCTGGGGCCGACGAAGAAGATGAGATGACCCTCAGCGCCTGCGTAAGCTGGCCCCTGCTTTGGCCGAAGAGCCAGATTCGTTTGGGGGCGGGGGACACCACCCCACAGACAAGACCACCAGTCATGCTGGCGCCAAGCCATGGCAAGAATGCCGCAACGCTACCGGACATGCCGGACATCCCTATGGCATAGGATCCGGACATGCATATGGCACAATATCTGGACGATGATGACAACGACGATGGTACATTTACCAACGTCGATAAGTACTTTGCCGAACATGGGTATGGTGACGAGTTCTGCGGGCCTCCTTCTCAAGAACCCAAACAAGACGACCGCGATCTAGCTGGTACGGCGGACAAACCCAATTGCAACAGGCATCGTCTGCCGTTCAGTTCTCAGGAGACGCCTCCAGCTGCCGCCTTCACCGAGCCTCAGATAGCAGAGGTGTCAAATATTATCAGCCCCAACAAGCTCAAGAAGGCGGTCTGTGAGCAGAACTCGGTCCCATTACAGCAGATCAAGAAGAAGGGCCGGAATGGCCGACTAAAAAGGCCGCCGGTGTGAGCCAGCCGGCATTAGAGTAAGATCCGTGCTCAGGACGGCCACCTTCACCTAATGGATATCTTGAGGAGGGTGCATGTGGCGGGTAGGGCGATGCTACCGACAAATATGCCAATGTTGCAACCGGTGCTATGCGGAGTTTGCACAACAGTGTTCTTTCTTTAGAGAAGCGGCGTCTCAGAGAGAATGATGTGGCATACCCGGTTTTCGTGGCCAAGGTGCCAGAGGGCAAGGGCTTTGTGGATGGCGCCATCAGGGGTACGATCGTCCTGCGGTTTGATGACATCTTTGCTATGTTCAACCTTCATCCGCTGCACTACACCTTCGTTCGGCTGTTTTCGCTGAGTATGGAGATGTGGATCATTAGAGACAAGACCCCGGACATCGTGATCGTCGACCCCTTATACATGTGTGCCAAGCTCTTGAGCAGCGCTGGGGATAGCCAAGTCGCGAGTTCACACCTCAAAGACGTCATTCTGGCAAACCCAGATAAGGATAACTTCCTTGTGGCTTACTTTCCCGAGTAAGTCATCCCTTAACTGCCCCGTAACATATGATTTCTTAGATTTCGGTCATTCTTTTTTTTCTAACATTCCATGTTCTATGCAGCGACACACATTGCACACTCATCCTCTTAAGCCCGAAATATTCCATGGCCACGTATTTCGACCCGAACCGTAACTCCAAGATAGACTACACAAATATCAAGGAAGTTCTTGATGATGTTCTCCCTGGCTACGCCAAATCTGGAGGCACCTTCATCAGGGCAGTTCGTAAGTACGGCAAGCACGTGTCGCCCACAATACGACGTTCTGCTGCGTCAAGCAGCCGCCTGGCGGTCAGAAGGATGCCTACTACGCCCTCCATCACATGCGGGCGATCGTAAGGGACCATCATCACCTTCTGCTACCAAATAATCTCAAAGATTGGGCCGCGAGCTTGTCGGCAATCCAGGACGCGGACATCAGACAAGAATTCTTTCGCATCCAGTCGGAGTTTGCGGACATCATCCATCAAGATGTCCTTCATACCTCGGGGCAGTTCTTCCTCAGATATCAACCGTCCAACATTGAGATAGACGGAATGCTACAAATGCAGGCTGACAACGCCCGCGATTTCATGACCATCACGACAGACGGCGGCTTCATCCACGCTCCTGTCCATGAGTCGAGTCGAAAGTAGTGATGTGTAGTTCTGAAACATTGATTGGCTCATGTTGTAATTAAACTTTAATGAATTGTATGTCTCTTTGGTTTGGACAGTCGTTCAACTTAGATGTAATCGATGCTATTTATTAGTAGGACCATGAATCGTGCTATTAATGTCTTGCTTTTCTCTTCCGATCCTTTTGTTGCATACTTATATATTGCTTATGTATGTACTGTTGTCTTTGTTTGGCTTGTGCATAGAGATGCCGTCGTATGTCGTGTACAAGGGTAAGGTTCCCGGAGTCTACGACGACTGGGAGGAGTGTCGGAGACAGGTTCACCGTTTCAGCGGTAACAGTTACAAAGGGTACACCACTAGGGCGGAGGCCGAATCTAGATACGCCCGCTATCTAGCGGGAGAGAGGAGGGAGCGTTGGAGGAACCGGATGAAGACCAGTTTGATCGCGATGATGCTCATCGTGATGACCGCAGCTCTCTTCTATGTGATGGTAGTTTAGATGATTGATATCGACTTGTAATGTGAAGACAAACTCGATACTCGCGGTCTCGAGACTTGTAATGTTTTATCTTTGTTCGGTCTTTTGAATTCGGAGACTAATATGATGAATTGTATTCGGAGACTAATCTTCTATTGTATTCGATGAATCTGCTGTTGCTGTGTGCTACTGTCTATATTCTGTCAAATAATATATTTTGTAACCTGTGCAAAAATCAGAAAAGTAAAAAAAACAAATATTCATACTAATGGCGCATCACCACAAGGTGCGCCATTAGTATGCCAAAGGATACTAATGGCGCATCAATACAGAGTGCGCCATTAGTATGCCAAAGGATACTAATGGCGCATCAAGACAGAGTGCGCCATTAGTATGCCAAGTATACTAATGGCGCATCCTATCCGCAGTGCGCCATTAGTGTGCCAAAGCACATGGTTAAATATGGCCCCTGGGAGGCACACTAATGGCGCATGGTGTTATATACTAATGGCGCACTGGATGGTGCGCCATTAGTATACCAGATACTAATGGCGCACCAGTGGTGCGCCATTAGTAAAAATTACTAGTGGCGTGCTACTAATGGCGCACCAGGTGATGCGCCATTAGTAGGCAAAACCGGTGCGCCATTAGTAGGCCTTTTCCTAGTAGTGAGTCCAACTCCCACCGGGAGTAGGACTCCCCTTTTTCCAATTAGTAGTAGGAGAGGGAAGGAAGAGGAAGGAGGGAGGAAGGAAAGGGGGGGCCGGCCCCCTTCCCAATTCGGATTGGGCTTGGGGGGGGGCGCCCCTCCCTTGCTCCTTTCCCCTCCTTTCCACTAAGGCCCAATAAGTCCCATATACCTCCCGGGGGGTTCCGATAACCTCTCGGTAATCCGGTATTGTCCCAATCTCACCCGGAACCTTTCCGGTGTCCAAATATAGTCGTCTGTCGGTGTCAAAACCGGCGGATCTCGGGTAGGGGGTCCCGAACTGTGCGTCTAGGCCGGATGGTAACAGGAGGCAGGGGACACGGAAGTTTTACCCAGGTTCGGGCCCTCTTGATGGAGGTAAAACCCTACGTCCTGCTTGATTAATATTGATGATATGAGTATTACAAGAGTTGATCTACCACGAGATCAGAGAGGCTAAACCCTAGAAGCTAGCCTATGGTATGATTGTTGATGTGTATGTTGTCCTACGGACTAAAACCCTCCGGTTTATATAGACACCGGATAGGGTTAGGGTTACATAGAGTCGGTTACAATGGTAGGAGATCTGAATATCCGTATCGCCAAGCTTGCCTTCCACGCCAAGGAAAGTCCCTTCCGGACATGGGACGAAGTCTTCAATCTTGTATCTTCATAGTCCAGGAGTCCGGCTGAAGGTATAGTCCGGCCCTCCGGACACCCCCTAATCCAGGACTCCCTCAGTAGCCCCTGAACCAGGCTTCAATGACGACGAGTCCGGCGCGCAGATTGTCTTCGGCATTGCAAGGCGGGTTCCTCCTCCAAGTACTTCATAGAAGACTTTGAACACAAAGATAGTGTCCGGCTCTGCAAAATAAGTTTCCACATATTGCCATAAAGAGAATAATATTTACACAAATCTAATCTACTGACGTATTCCGTAGTGTGACACACCACGGCCAAGCCTTTATCCGAGTCGTTTCATTATCCCACCTCAGCGCGTCATGCGAGGCGGTTTCCTTGGCACGTCTTGTTAAAGCAGAGATCGTGTCCCCTTATTTCGGGATTCTCATCAATACGGGTGTGGGTAACCCAACCGCTTCTAGGACTCCTAGATTATAGGCAAGTCCAAACGGACACGGAGAGGATGCTTGATATTCACCCTCTTTATAAAGGGACAAGGCTTTTATTTTTCCCTCCCATGCTCAATCGAATCCTTCCCCCGCCTCGAGCTCAAACGCCCAAAGTTCAGGTCAGGTGTTCCGAACCTTCAGTCATGTCCGGATCTAGCCTTCAAGGCCGATGGGTGCCTTCCTCCGTCATGGAAGAAGACATCAAAAAGTTGAGGGAGGCCAGATATCTGACCGCCGAGATTTTGCATCGGCTGCCTCCCCGAGGGCAGGCCGTCCCCACCCCGAACCCAACGAGAACGTCGTGTTCGTCTCCCACTTCCTCCGAGGTCTAGGCCTTGCTCTGGATCCTTTCGTCAGGGGTTTGATGTTTTATTACGGGCTAGACTTCCATGATCTAGCTCCGGACTCCTTTCTTCATATCACGACATTTATTGTCGTGTGCGAGGCCTTCCTCCGGGTTACCCCTCACTTTGGCCTATGGCTCAAGACCTTTGAAGTGAAGCCGAAGATGATCGAGGGGCAACATGCAGCGTGTGGAGGTGCCTCAATACGCAAGATGACGGGAGCTCCGTGGCCCAAAGGTTCCATCCCAGAGGTGTCTGAATTGTGGCAACAGGAGTGGTTCTACATCACGGCTCCTAGAAGTGCCAAGTGGGCGGCCGCCCCTGTTTTCCGCTCGGGCCCTCCACCACAACTGATGTCATGGATCAGCAGAGGTCTGAGCTGGGGTCCAGCCAAGGACGTGCCTATACTGCAAAGCCGCATTCGAGATCTCTTCAATGGAGATTTCAGTTTGGTTGCGGTAATACAAGTTATGCTGGTTCGTCAAGTCCAGCCTTGCAAACGCCGGCCTCTTCGCCATGGGAGTTCAATCCCGAGGGACCGCGTGTCATTCAAAATTTTCTCGGCCTGACGCACGAGGAGATGTACAAGTCATTCTTCGGACCTCAGGTGGAGTGTCCGGAAATCACCGAGGACGTGGGCCTGAGTAGTAACCGCGCCGCCGAACAGGTAAGGCATCTTCCGGCCGAACATACTATCTCTCTTGTTACGAAGTTATTTCTGAGAGTTTCCTTTTTGACCAGGACTGGCTAACAAAGGCGAAGTTGATTCGGTGTTCGGCCCCCCTCCCTGAGGGTTTGGAAAATCCGGTATTGGAAAAGATGCTCCAGACCGCACCTTGCCCGGAGCCCTTGAAGGAAGATACTGTGGAGGATAATGCGGGCGGACGCGGGCCCCCAACGCTGCCCATTCTAACCGAGGGAGCGAGCGTCTCCATGAAGGAAGACGACCAGAAGAGGAAAAGGACTGCGCCCGGGGATTCGGAAGCCGAAGCTTCCAAACGGGAGAAGAAGTCTCCCACAGAGGGTCCTACCTTGGGGGGCGCTGTTGCCGCACAAAGTCCGCGGGGGGATCAATTCTCCCGCGAGTCGTA
>NW_024114783.1:0-9230 GCF_003073215.2 Triticum urartu | reverse complement strand
GGTTTTTTTTTTTGCAGTTCGTCAGTGGGGCCCCTCCCTCTTTGCCGTCCGCTTTTTGGAAGCTGATGGCGAAGAGCTTCTTTGCCGTCCGCTAGCGGACGGCAAAGAACTGGCAGATGGCAAACTAGCTGATTCCAGTAGTGAACCCTTTTCCTCCCTGGTGAGCGCAGCCAGCCCGGCACGCCAGACGGAGTCTGTGCCAACGCGCTGCACGGCGCAGAAGTCGCCTGCGTGGCCTGCTGCCTCGCTGATCTTGTCGATGAGGTTCGCCTCTCCGATGAGCCCGCGCCCGACGCGGGCGTAGGCGGCCCCGAAGGCCTCATCACGGGCCTCCTCGACCAGCTCCAAGTTACCAGCGAGCCTGCTGGGGACTTGGAGTCCGTAGGCTCCACCGACCCGATTTTTGTCGACTCCGACACTGTGTCGCTCGATGCATTCCCCACCAACGTGGTAGTTTACGACGAGCCGCTCCCTTGCGCGGAGAGCGGCGAAAGCGCGGTCATAGAGGTGCTAGTCCTCAGTCACAGCGAGCCCTCTGGAGGAGGCGCCCATGACTCGCTCGATGCGGCGCTGCAAGACCTGGCGGCGCCGATCCCAGAAGACGCCGATGCCGAGACACTGGAGGCACGTCGCCTCCAACTTGTCGAAGGCGCAAAGAAGCTCACCTGCATGAGACGTCTGTCTGAGGCCTATCAGCGCGAGATGGACCGGGCTGTGGGCGGCACTCCGGCTCCGACTGGGCCCAGCCGCCTTGGCACGGTCCAGCGGCGCGGCGTGGCCATTGCCGGCTTGTTCGGGGCGGATTGCCCCGTCTACGCCATGCCCGCGGCGAACATCCGAGCCGCCCAAGCGGCTGCCGAAGAAATGGACCAGTTCGAGGGCGAAGAATGCTGCCTGATGGCGGAACGCGTCCAGCGACTCCTCGACGCGGCTGCCGAGCAGCACGAAGCCGGCTGCCGCACCGAGGCACCCCAGCAGCAGAACGACGATCTACTCCCTCGCTGAGATCAAGGTGCGACCTCCCGGACGCCGACTGGCGGTGCCCGCAGAAGAAAAGATAAGGCACCGGCTGCCAGCCGTAGCCGGACTCGCCTCACTATAGAGCGAGACCCAGACGGCCGCCCAAGGGCGGTGGAACGACGGGACGACTGTCCGCCTCCTCCCCCCCCGCAGGGAAAGGCGCGTCTCCCCGCCGCCTGTCGACCACCCAACGCTTGGCGACCGACTCGGCCGTCGGGAGGGAGTCGGGGAGAACGACGCTCGCCACCGGATCGACCGACTCCAGCGGTCTCTGGCGAGGGAAGAGGAAGATGAGATGGGGCCGCCCTGCTTCGGCCCCCGCATTCAAGACGAGCCCTTTCCCAAAGGGTTCACGCTCCCAAGAGACACGCCCAAGTACACCGGCTCCATGAAGCCGGAAGACTGGCTGGTTGACTACTCCACGGCGGTCAATATAGCCAACGGCAACAAGCGCGTGGCCGTGAAGTATGTTCCCCTCATGCTCCAGGGCACGGCCCGGACGTGGTTGAACAGCTTGAAGCCCCGCAGCATCAACAGCTGGGTCGACTTCACCGACGCCTTCATCCGAAACTTCACCAGCACGTACAAGTGGCCTCCCAAGCCTCGCCAGCTCTCCTTGTGCATGCAAGGTCTCGACGAGTCGACCCGCGACTACCTCACGCGATGGGCCGAGCTCCGCAACTCTTGCGAGGGCGTGCACGAAGTGCAGGCCATTGAGTACTTCACCGCTGGGTGCCGAGAAGGCACCCTCCTGAAGCATAATCTCCTCTGCGATGAGCCGGCGACCCTCGACGAGCTGCTGATCATAGCAGACAAGTACGCCACGGCTGACTCTTCCATGAAGTTGGAAATCTGAGTCGACGCCTCAGGCAAGACGGCTTCGCCGGCTCCCCGAACCCCGACTGGCGAAACCAGTCGGCGTCAGCAACAGAACGATCACAAGCGCAAAGCCCCACAGCCGACTTCCACCAGTCGGCAAGTGGCCACAGTTGAAGAACAACCACCAGAAGGACCAACTCCGCCCAAGCGCCAGAAGGGTGGCAAGTCCAATTGGTTGCCTGCCTTCTCATATGAGCAGACTCTGGATGGACCCTGCAAGTTCCACAGCGGAGCCAAGCCATCAAACCATACAACACGGAAGTGCCACTGGCTCTCCAGGATTGCCAAGGGAGACAGCCTTGCGCCTCCTCAGCCGGCTGGGCAGCCGCCTCCCCCGCCTCCGCCGCCGGCTGTCAGGCCAGTCGGAGCCGTGCAAGACGAGTACCCAGAAGAGCACGGAGCCTACGTCGTGTTCACCAGCGTGGCCGACGACAAGCGCAGCAGGCGATTCCAGCAACAGGAAGTCAACGCAGTAACGTCAGAAGCATCAGAGTTCATGCACTGGTCTGAGAAGCCCATCAGCTGGAGCAGGGCTGATCACCCAGAGGTGATGCCCAACCCCGGCTCCTATGCCATGGTATTGAATGCCACCTTTGCCACGGATAGAAGAGCCACCCGGTTCTCCCAAGTTTTGATAGATGGAGGCAGCAGCATCAACATCTTGTATAAGGATACCATGGAGAAACTGGGAATCAAACAGATGCAGCTTCAAAGTAGCCAGACAGTTTTCCATGGCATTGTTCCTGGCCTTTCCCGCTCACCAATTGGCAAGATCTTGATAGACGTTCTCTTCGGAGATAAAGACCATTTCCGCCGAGAGCCGGTATGGTTTGAAGTGGTGGACCTCGAGAGCCCGTACCATGCACCGCTTGGCCGACCTGCCTTGGCCAAGTTCATGGCCGTCCCCCACTACGCCTACCTCAAGATGAAGATGCCGAGTTCCAAGGGGATTCTGACTGTTGCCGGCGACTACAAGAAGTCGTCTGCTTGCGCTGCCGAGAGTAGTCGGCTGGCCGAGTCCCTCGTGGTAGCTGCAGAGAAGCGACTCCTAGACCGGGTGGTGGCGATGGCCAGCAAGCAGCCAGAGATGTCACCCAACCCCAAGGAGTCGGAGGCCGAGGGCTCGTTCAAGCCGGCCAAGGAAACAAAGAAGATACCTTAGGACCCAGAGCACCCGGAGAGGTACGCTGTCATAGGTGCAAACCTCGACAGCAAATAGGAAGGCGAGCTCGTCGATTTCCTCCGTGAGAATCGGGACATCTTCGCATGGTCCCCCAAGGACATGCCAGGTGTTCCGACGGAATTCGCCGAGCACAAGTTACATGTCCGAGCTGATGTCAAACCCGTCAGGCAGCCCTTGCGCCGCCTGTCAGAAGAGAAGAGAAGAGTTGTTGGAGAGGAGATAGCCCGGCTTCTAGCCGCCGGCTTCATCATGGAAGTGTTCTTTCCAGAATGGCTAGCCAACCCGGTCCTGGTGCTGAAAAAGAACAAGCAGTGGCGAATGTGCATCGACTACACCAGCCTCAATAAAGCCTGCCCCAAGGACCTGTTTGCTCTGCCAAGGATAGATCAGGTGACAGACTCCACAGCCGGATGCGAGCTGTTGAGTTTCTTAGATGCATACTCAGGGTATAACCAGATCAAGTTAAACCTGGCCGATAGGCTGAAGACCGCCTTCATCACGCCATTTGGAGCCTTCTGCTACCTGACCATGACGTTCAGCTTGAGAAATGCCGGCGCCACCTTTCAGCGTTGCATGCAGAAGTGCCTCCTCAAGCAACTCGGCAAAAATGCCCCCGTTTACATGGATGATGTAGTGGTGAAGACGGAAAAGCGTGGGACGCTGCTAGAAGACCTCAAAGAGACCTTTGAGAACCTACGCCGATTCCAGATCAAGCTCAACCCAGAGAAGTGCGTCTTCGGAGTACCAGCCGGCCAGCTCCTTGGCTTTCTGGTCTCCGAACGCGGCATAGAATGCAACCCCTCGAAGATCAAGGCCATAGAGAGAATGGAAGTGCCCACTCGACTGCTGGATGTGCAGAAGTTCACTGGATGCCTGGCATCCATCAGCCGCTTCATCAGTCGGCTGGGCGAGAAGGCTCTGCCCCTATACCAGCTCATGAAGAAAACCACTTTCTTTGAGTGGAACGACAAGGAAGACGAAGCTTTTCTCCAACTTAAGAAGGTGCTGACTACTCCGCCTGTCCTGGCGGCTGCGACTCCCAAGGAGCCGATGCTCTTGTACATCGCCGCCACCAGCCGAGTAGTCAGCACAGTCTTTGTAGTGGAGCGCAAGGAGGAAGGCAAGGCGCTGCCGGTCCAGAGGCCGGTATATTACCTGAGCGAAGTGCTGTCGAACTCCAAGCAGAACTACCCCCACTACCAGAAGATGTGCTACAGCGTGAAGTTCGCTGCCAAGAAGTTGAAGCCCTACTTCCAAGAGCATCCAATCACCATGGTCTGCACAGCCCCGCTAACCGAGATCATCAAAAGCCGGGATCCGTCAGGCCGAGTGGCTAAATGGGCCATAGAGTTGGCCCCTTACACCATCTACTACCAGCCGCGCACCACCATCAAGTCGCAACCGTTGGCCGACTTCCTTGTCGACTGGGCCGAGACCCAGTACCTGCCACCAGCGCCCGACTCCACCCATTGGCGGATGCACTTTGACGGCTCCAAGATGCGCACCGGCTTGAGAGCCGGCATCGTCCTAACCTCCCCCAAAGGCGACAAGCTCAAGTATGTGCTGCAAATCCATTTCGCCGCCTCCAACAACGTCGCCGAATATGAAGCGCTCATCCATGGGCTCCGGCTTGCCAAGGAACTCGACATTCGCCGGATCCTGTGCTATGGCGACTCCGACTTGGTGGTCCAGCAGACGTCTGGTGACTGGGATGCCAAGGATGCGAACATGGCGAGCTATCGTTTCCTCGTGCAGCAACTCAGCGGATATTTTGAGGGGTGCGAGTTCCTCCACGTGCCACGAAATGACAACGAGCAAGCCAATGTCTTGGCATGAATCGGCTCCACCCGCCAAGCAATACCGTCCGGCGTCGCCCTTCAATGCCTCCTCAAGCCGTTTGTCAAGCCTTCACTGGAGTCAGACTCCATCTTTGTGCCGACTCCCCCCGAAGAAGCTGGATCCGACTCCAAAGCCCCAGCGGGCGGCACAAGAATTCCGGCAGACGGCTTCGGGTCCGCTTCAGTCGAAGCCGGCCCGGGGACTTCAGGACTCGGCCCGGGGACTGCGCCAGTCGGCCTGGGGACTTCATCAATCCAGCAAGCGGCTGCCGACTCCAACCTGTCGCCTCCCAGCCCAGCCGCCCTCGTCCAAGTCGCAGTCCTGATAACCGAAGAAATCTCAGCACCATCATGGGCCTAGCCGATCCTCAAGTTCCTGGTAAACAAAGAGTTGCCAGCCGAAGAGATCTTAGCTCGACAAGTGCAACGTCGAGCTGCATCCTACATCATAGTCAACAGGGAGTTTGTGAGGCGCAGTGTCACTGGAGTCTACCAGCGCTGCGTAGAGCCCAAGCAAGGCCAAGCAATCCTCAAAGACATCCATCAAGGCGAGTGTGGTCATCATGCGGCTTCAAGAGCACTCGTCGCCAAAGCCTTCTGCCACGGTTTCTTCTGGCCGACTGCGTTAGAAGAAGCCAAAGATTTGGTCCGAAGGTGCAAAGGGTGCCAGAAGTTTCGCTCCAAGCCACATCAGCCGGCTTCGGCACTCAAGACTATTCCCATTGCCTGGCCCTTTGCTGTCTGGGGCCTGGACATGGTGGGACCATTCAAGACGGCCCGAGGCGGCCTAACTCACCTACTCGTCGCGGTGGACAAGTTCACCAAGTGGATAGAAGCGAAGCCGATCAAGAAGTTGAACGGTCCGACCGTCGTGACTTTCATCGCCGACATCACAACTCGGTACGGCATACCACACAGCATCATCACCGACAACGGCACCAACTTCGCCAAAGGCGCCTTGGCCCGTTTCTGCGCGACGCAGGGCATCCGACTGGACTTAGCATCCATTGCCCATCCGCAGTCAAACGGCCAAGTGGAGCGCGCGAATGGCCTCATCCTGTCCGGCATCAAGCCTCGACTCGTCGAGCCTTTGGAGCTGTCGGTAGGCTGTTGGCTTGACGAGTTGCCGGCCGTCCTCTGGAGTCTGCGCACAACCCCAAACAAGTCAACCGGCTTCACACCCTTCTTCCTCGTCTACGATGCCGAAGCCGTCATCCCAACGGACATAGAGTTTGACTCCCCGCGAGTCACCATGTACACCAAGGAGGAAGCAGAAGAAGCACGCCAAGACAACGTCGACCTGCTGGAAGAGGGCCGGCTTTTGGCACTTAGCCGGTCCAGCATCTACCAGCAGAGTCTATGCCGTTACTACAACAGAAAGGTCAAGCCAAGATCATTCCAAGAAGGAGACCTTGTGCTCCGGCTGATCCAGCGAACAGCCGGCCAGCACAAGCTCTCAGCACCTTGGGAAGGCCCCTTCATCATCAGCAAGGTGTTGGGCAACGACTCCTACTATCTGATTGACGCACAGAAGCCCCGAGCGCGCAAGAGAGATGACTCCGGCAAGGAGACGGAGCGACCATGGAATGCCAATCTCCTCCGGAGGTTTTACAGTTAAAAAAGCAGTATGTGCCACGCTACCTTTTGTATCATAAGTACGCAGACTTCGGGCCCCCCCGAGAGGAACTCAGGGACTGCCCTCTTTTATCTATGTATGATAAGATTATGCATGTACCGTTACTCGTTACGACTTTTGGCACCGGTCTCGACTAGTCGGCCTGAGGACTCGCCGCCTTGCACTATGAAATGTCTCCTGCAGTCGGACAAGTAGTGTGTGGTGCCTAAGCAGACTCCAGCCAGAAGCCGCAGTTTGTAGAGCGACTGATCGGTAGGGAGGAGTAAGGTAGAATGGGCGTCCGCACGAAAAATGACTAAGGACCTAAGGCATAAAGCATAGCTCAAACCGGCTTCCGGCCTTGTTCACAGCCGACTCTCGAGCGGCCGGCCTCACGTTTTTTATCCAGTTCGCTAAAACTCCGAAACGGCTAAGTACTTGCCTCCCAATGTAGCCAAGAGCTTGACCTTGCGGCAGTCCGTAGAGCGGCTGTTCATAAGGAAAGGCGGCGACCAAGGGAAGGCGGCAAAGGAAAAAGCCATAGGAGAAAATAAGCAAACAGAGATAGGACTTGGAAAATATTTACATAACTTGGGCCTCTGGCCAGCTCTTCGAGTAAGAGTTCAAGATACACCCCGCGGATGGAATTGTGCAAATTAACAAGTTCTGCAGAAACTGATAAAGTAGACAAAGCAAGATTAAAAAACGGCTGTGTAGGTGGCGGCGGCCGGGTTCGGAGGGTCGGCGGAGTCGGCGGTGCCGGTCGTTGGGGCAGGTGGCTGGGCGGTCTCGGCCTGGTCCTCTCCAGCGTCAGTCGACTTGGCCGGGCACGGCTCGTTGCTGGAGGCGCGGTCGAGCTGGGGCTGGCCATCTGCTCCATCTTCTGGCACTTCCTCTTCGCCTTCCTCCTCCGCCTCGTCTTCCTCTTCACCGATGGAGTCGATCACCTCCGCCGAGTCTTCGCCACCGTCTGGATCCACCTCGAACCACTCTGGTGGCGCCTCTTCACCATTCTCAGCTCGCTCCGGGACGAAGATGCTGGTGTTGGTATACTCAGCGATCGACGCTGCGCGCTGGACAAGGGCGCCTGCTGCGGCCGCCAAATCCGCCTGGGCCTCTAGCCGGAGCGTGGTTAGCTGGTCCAGGTCGAGGCCGGGATACCAGGCCTTCACAAAATCCAAGGCCCGGCGCGCTCTGGCCCGGGCGGAGGAGCCCTTCCAGGCTTCAAGACGACCAGCCGCGACCTCCAGCCAGTCGGCAGTCCGACTAGGAGTGCGCGGAGCCGGCCGGTCGGGCCACAAGGCGGCGACCGCCTGGGCGCCGACAGGCTGAAGACGGCGCAGCATGCGATGAGCTCGCCGAAGGCACGCCTCGATGCTCAAGATCTGTTCATCAAGGGTTCGGGGGGCATCGGCGGAAATCACCGCGCCGTTTGCCTTCCGCCCCTCGCGGTCAGCCGCGATGGCCTGGTTGGCAGCGTGCGAGTGGCCTGGGAAGAAGTCTGCCAAGACAAAGACACAAAGAAAGAAGTCAAAAACGAGAAGCCGGCTTGACCAACCGCCGGCGACTCCAAAGAAATGAAGAGAAGCTCACCATCGACGATATCCTCGATCTCGTGGAAGCCGGAAGTCAGCATCACCTCCTTATCAGACCAGGAGGAGCGCTCGCTCGCGAATTCGGCCATGAGGGCGTTTTCCTTGTCTTATGCCTCCTTCTTGGCCTTCTTGAGCAGCTCCTTCTGCTCTGCCAGTTGCGCGGCCAGCTGATCACGCTCCGCGACGATCTTGTCGCACTTCTCCCCCTTGACGCGCAGCGCAGCATCGGACACGCCCAGCCGCTGCTGCAAGTCAGCATTTGCCTCTGAAGAAGAAGATAGAGACGTTAGCCGTCAACAGGAAAGAAAGTCGCCAGGAAGATCCGGCCCGACTGCGCAGCAGTTGGCCCGAATCTCAGGGACTATAGCCCGCGGGTGCGCCAGCACGCCCCCGCGGAAAGAGAAGAAGACTCACTCCTGCTGTCCGACAATTCAGCAGACCGCTTGGCAAGCTCTTCGAGATTGTTGTTGAAGGCGGTCACACGGAGGTTATGGTAGTCCTACGACAAGGATTCCAGACAAAATTAGTACTTGGAACTCGCTTATTGGAGTTCCGAGCCGCCTGCTCAGCAGCCGACCCGAAACTCGGGGACTACACCCAGTGGGTGCACTGGCGCGCCCTCACGAAGAAGACAAGAAGCAGATAACTGAAAGAGGAAAGCGTACTCGGATAGCAAAGCGCGACGCTAGATGCGCCTGGGTGCAGACTTGGAGGGCGTCGCCTTCGGCCTTGATCTTGGCTTGAACGTCCAAGAGTGCCCGGTTCAGCGGGCCTGTCCCGCCTACCCGCAACCACCCAGAGGGCGCGACGCTCGTCGCCTCGGTGTCCGGGGTCACGGAACTCGCGGCGCCGGCTTTCAGTGGAGGCGGCGCCGATGTGCCCTTGTCAGAACGGCGGCGCGTGGGCGCGCCGGCTTGGGGGGTCGGGCCCGCCGCGCCCCCGGCTCCAGTCGGCGGCGCCCCCGGCTCCAGTCGGCGGCGCTGGCGGTACTGGCGGCTTCTCGCTTCGGGCGTGACTTGGCTGCGGTGGTGGCACGATGACGTCCGGCACAAAGGCATAACTGCCGTCCTCCTTCATGGCCGGGTTCTCACCGCCGGCTT
>NW_024114782.1:0-9800 GCF_003073215.2 Triticum urartu | reverse complement strand
GGCTCCAATCTTCACCTGCAACTAGCAACGCTATAAGAAGGGCTGAGCAAAGCGGTAACATAGCCAAACAACGGTTTGCTAGGTCAAGGTGGGTTAGAGGTTTGACATGGCAATTGGGAGGCTGACAAGCAAAAGGTAGGCATCGTAGCATTGGCAAAGCAAGAGCGATCAAACTAGCATAGCAAAGATAGTAGTGATTTCGAGGGTATGATCATCTTGCCTGCACAGTTGTTAGAGTTGACTGGATCCTCACAAGCAAACTCAATGGGCTCCTCGGTAGCGAACTCGTCTCCCGGCTCTACCCAACAAGACAAACAAGCAACAAGGGTACAATCAACCACGTGCAAGACCAAGCAATATGATGAAAAGATGATATGCTATGCGGGATGCGATGCGGGATGCAAAATGCAAGATATGACAGGAAATGCAGGAACCTGGCCTCAACTTGGAATTCCAAGGGTGCCACTAGATAGAGGGGATGAAATCTCTTGAAAAACGATATAAAGATAATTGGAATCGGAGTTACGGTTTGGAAATGGCAAGCGTTTTAAGATATGACACCGGTCTGCGATTTACAGCAAGTAGGCATCTAAATGCAATGAAATGAACATGTTACAGCCACCAAACATGAAAACAAAATACATGGCAGGGATGTACACAAGATGCTTAACAAATCACTAGCACTGAGCCATGGCCAAATTCATCCATCATGAGGTTCAAACAAGCATGGCAAAAACGCAAATGCAAAACAGATTCCAGACTTAGTGAAATTAACACTTGTCTGAAATTTCAGATCACGATGCTCTCTTCGGAGCAGCAAAACAACATGATACATGACCTGAACATGACAAGTAAGAACATGGCATGGAGCTACTCAACAAGCTTAACAAAAGTCCCAAAGTGACCTCGGGCCAAAAGGGATCACAAAATATGTTAACGGGCACACGAACATAGCTAAAACACAATCAGTTTTCAGACTTGGTGAAAACTGAGACATGCTGAAATATAACTCACGAAGGCATGTAATCGAGCTCGATGCACTCACCATGGTGCAAGTCACAGCAAGGAAAGCATACATCCATTAAGAAGGCACAAAATAAAAGCTAGACATGGCAAGAACAATGGCATAGCATGCACGGATCAACTACAATAACACCGGCAAAATCGCAAACGAGTTGACGATCTGCCCAGATTAACAAAGAAGCAAAAGTTGAGCTCGATTGACTCAAGCTATGGTGCTCCATAATTTCAAATAAATACATGGATGGATAGATCATAACATGAGTAACAAAATTCCCTTACTGATCATTCTCAAAAGAGGCACGGATCATTAGGAAACAAGCTGAACATATGGCATCATGAACTAAAATATCCCAGACTTAGTGAAAATCACTAAGTCCTTGAAATCAGCAATCTCAGGTGCCTCTCTTTGCAAGCTTGCACAAGTCACCACACACATCCTAAAAATGCATGGGTTGCACCTCTGGAAAGAAGACAAAATGCTTAACAAAACATATGAAGGACTCACAGACATAGCATGCACACAATAATCATGGCAAAAATGACAAAAGTCTAAGATGAACTAGCAGATCTGACAATTAACTCACGAAGCCTCCTTCTAACAGCATTTTGGGCACCAAGATGACCTCAAATGAAAATGATGCAATGGAATGAAATGATGTACTCGTCGAGGCGAACATTTTGATATATCACATGCCCAAATCGGAGCTACGGATACAAAGTTACGGGCGATCAAAGTAGGCATAAAAATTAGGGGGGAGAAGAGGGAAGTCAACCCAGATCTAGGGTTTCGGCACTGTTCATGGGCGCGCGAACCGAGGATGGCCGGGATCTCGCCGGAGTCTCGCCGGAGAGGAGGAGGCGCCGCGGAGGAGGAGGGGGCCGGCCGGACCGGGGCGGCGACGGCGGCATGGCCGTGCGGCGGCGGCGCCCGAGGCGGGGCCGGGCGTGGCGGCGTCGGTCTTCACGGGCGGCGGCGACCTCCGGCTGGGGCGGTGGCGGCGGCCGGCCGGGAAGAGGACGGTGGCGGGGCGCGGGACGAAGGGCGGCGGCGGATCGGGCTCGCGGGGGCCCCTCCTGGGCCTCCCGGGCCGGCGGCGGGGATGTGGGCGCAGCCCACGTGGCGGCGCGTGAGTGGACAAGGGGCGGCGGCGGATGCTGTCCGGTCCGATCCGGACACGTCCGTCGGTGGCGGGGGTTGATCTGGTTTTTTTTAACTAGGGTTTCGGACGGGGGAAGAAGAGATCCGAATGGAGGGGGTATTTATAGACATAGAGGGAGCTAGGAGAGTCCAAATGAGGTGCGGTTTTCGGCCACGCGATCGTGATCGAACGCTCTAGGACATGGAGCAGAGTTTGGTGGGTTTTGGGCCAAATTTGGGGGATGTTGGGCTGCAACACACACGAGGCCTTTTCGGTCCCTCGGTTAACCGTTGGAGTATCAAACGAAGTCCAAATGGTACGAAACTTGACAGGCGGTCTACCGGTAGTAAACCAAGGCCGCATGACAAGTCTCGGTCCAATCCGGAAATGTTTAATCCCCACACACGAAAGAAAGCTAGAAATGACCACCGGAGAAGAACGAAGCGCCGGAATGCAGAACGGACAACGGGAAAAATGCTCGAATGCATGAGACGAACACGTATGCGAATGCAATGCACATGATGACATGATATGAGATGCATGAAAACGAAAACAACACACGGAGACAGAACCCGAACCCGAGGAAATAAATATAACTTAACGCCGGAAACGGCAAGAGTTGGAGTACAAATAGGGAAAGTTACATCTGGGGCGTTACAACACTCCACCACTACGAAAAGATCTCGTCCCAAGATCTAGGACTGAAAGAACTTCGGGTACTCAGAACGGAGGTGATCCTCGCGTTCCTAGGTAGCTTCACAATCGGAATGGTGAGACCACTTGACTTTGAGAAATTTGATTGACTTGTTGCGAGTCTTGCGTTCAGTCTCTTCAAGAATAGCAACCGGGTGCTCACGATAGGAGAGATCTTCTTGGAGCTCAATGTCCTCGAAGTTGACGGTGCGGACAGGAGTCTTGAAGCACTTTCGAAGCTGAGAGACGTGGAGCACATCATGAACATTTGCAAAGTTTGAAGGAAGCTCGAGCTGATAGGCGAGGTCGCCTCTCTTGCTGACAATCTTGAAAGGTCCCACGTATCGAGGGGCAAGCTTCCCTTTGATACCGAAGCGACGAGTACCTTTCATAGGAGAGACACGGAGGTAAACATGATCTCCGATCTCGAAAGCCAAATCACGGTGCTTACTATCATAGTAGCTCTTCTGGCGGGATTGGGCTGCTTTGAGGTTATCACGAATGACTTTGCACATTTCTTCTGCTTCTGTGATTAAGTCATTACCCAGCAGCTGACGTTCACCGGTTTCAGACCAGTTGAGAGGGGTACGGCACTTCCTGCCATACAGAATTTCAAATGGGGCCTTGCCCGAACTTGCTTGAAAACTGTTGTTGTATGAGAATTCAGCATAAGGAAGACAATCCTCCCACTTCATGCCGAAGGAGATCACACAAGCCCTGAGCATATCTTCAAGAATCTGGTTGACACGCTCGACTTGACCGCTTGTTTGAGGATGGAAAGCAGTGCTGAAGCGGATGTTAGTGCCCATGGCCTTCTGAAAAGAATCCCAAAACTTCGAGGTAAAGATGCTGCGACGGTCTGAAGAGATCACTTGAGGAATACCGTGCAGAGACACAATGCGAGAGGTATAGAGTTGCGCCAATTGAGCTGCAGTGATTGACTCTTTGATAGGCAGAAAATGAGCCACTTTGGTGAGCTTGTCGATGACGACGAATATAGCATCATTGTCACGCTTGGACTTTGGAAACCCAGTCACGAAGTCCATTTCAATGTGGTCAAACTTCCATTCTGGAATGGCAAGAGGTTGGAGGAGACCAGCTGGCCTTTGGTGTTCTGCCTTCACTCTTCTGCAGACATCACATTCATTCACGAATTGAGCGATCTCGCGCTTCATTTGAGTCCACCAATAAGCTTGCTTGAGGTCCTGATACATCTTCGTGCTCCCAGGGTGGATGGAGAGGAGAGAATTGTGAGCCTCGTTCATGATCACTTTATGAAGTTCACCTTTGGGCACAACAATACGATCCTCGAAGAAGAGAGTGTCCTTGTCATCAAGGCGGTAGCACTTGTACTTGGACCGACTCTTGGCAATCCCAATCTTCACCTTTTTCACCATAGCATCAAGAAGTTGTGCTTGGCGAATCTGGTCTTCTAAGGTAGGAGAGACTTGAAGGTTGGCGAGGAAACCTTGAGGAACAACTTGCAGATTCAGCTTGCGGAAAGCTTCATAAAGCTCTGGTTGATAAGGCTTGAGAATCAGACTGTTGCAGTAGGCCTTTCTGCTCAAAGCGTCAGCAATCACATTGTCCTTGCCTGGAGTATACTCAATACTCGGATTATACTCTTGAATCATTTCGACCCATCGAGTTTGCCTTAGGTTGAGATTAGGCTGAGTGAAGATGTACTTGAGACTCTTGTGATCAGTGAAAATGTCCACTTTTCTTCCCAATAGAAGATGTCTCCAAGTCAAAAGAGCATGCACAACTGCCGCCAACTCGAGATCATGAGTGGGGTAGTTCTTCTCATTAGGCTTCAACTGGCGAGATGTATAAGCAACAACTTTCTTCTCTTGCATCAAAACTGCGCCAAGACCTTGGAGAGAGGCATCACAAAAGACCTCGTACGGCTTGGATTCATCAGGCGGAGCCAGAACTGGAGCAGTGATCAACTTCTCTTTCAAAGTGTTGAAAGCAATATCACACTCTGGAGACCAAACATACTTGACGTGCTTCTGAAGAAGATTTGAGAGAGGCTTCGCGATCTTGGAAATTTTTTTAACGAATCTTTGGCAATAGCTTGCGAGACCGAGAAAACTGCGGAGTTGCTTCACATTCTGAGGAGGTTCCCAATTCACAATTGCGGATACCTTCTCGGGATTCACGGAAATGCCCTTGGCAGAGATGATATGACCAAGATAAAGAACCTCATCGAGCCAAAATTCACACTTGGAGAACTTGGCATAGAACTGATGTTCCCTGAGCTTATCAAGAACCAAACGCAAGTGCTTGGCATGATCTTCCTTGTTCTTGGAGAAAACCAGAATGTCATCGAGATAGACCAAAATGAAGTCATTGGTGTAGGCGTTGAAGATGAAATTCATCATGTGAGAGAACGTCGGAGGAGCGTTGGCGAGGCCAAAAGACATGACAGTGTATTCATATGAACCAAAGCTTGTTCTGAATGCTGTCTTGGGAATATCTTCTTCACGAATGCGAATCTGGTGATAACCCATACGGAGATCAAGCTTGGAGAATACTTGGGCACCTTTGAGTTGTTCGAACAGCTCATTGATGTTGGGAAGTGGGTATTTGTTCTTGATGGTCTTCTTGTTCACTGGACGGTAATCAACACAAAGTCGGTCCGTTCCATCCTTCTTCTTCACAAAAAGAACACCACAACCCCACGGAGAAGTACTCGGCCGGATGAGACCCAATCTTTCTTGCTCATCGAGTTGCTTCTTCAACTCCTTCAATTCTTCAGGTCCGAGCTTGTAAGGGCGTTTGCACACAGGTTCCGTGCCAGGCTCAAGTTCAATAACGAATTCAACTGGCCGGTGCGGAGGCATTCCTGGGAGCTCTTCTGGAAAGACGTCTTGATATTCGCAAACGACTGGAATTTGCGAGATGGCATCCAATTCACCCTTCTCATTGAGAGAAAACAGACGAATGGTATTATCCCGAGCGGCAAAGATAATTGCATCCTCAGACGAATGAGTCAATAGAATCTGCCTGGCTGCACAATCAAGATGTGCCTTGTGCTTAGAAAGCCAATCCATCCCGAGAATAAGATCAATATCCGAGTTACCAAGCACCATAGGAGAAGAAAGAAACTTGTAGTCACCCAATGTGATAGAAACATCCGGAGCCATCATTTTGGTGTTCATGAACAAACCCGGAGAAGAAACCGCTATCGGCTTAGGCAAATCAATAGTATGAACATCATGCATGGATGCAAAAGGCTTCGACAAAAATGATAAAGATGCACCAGTATCAAAAAGAACTCTTGCGGGAATGTCATTAACAGGAAGGTTACCCATGATCACATCTGGTGATTCCTCTGCCTGAGCTGCATTCAGCAAGTTAACCTTGGCGGACTTGGGGTTATGCTTGACCACAGCTGTACTTGTCGATCTGACAGGAGGAGGAGGAAGACGCCTCTGGTTGAAAAACTTGTTGGCATAGTGACCCTTCTGTTGGCACTTGTTGCACGTGACCTCTGAAAGCGCACGGTGATACGGAGCACTCGATCTTGGAGCTTGAGACGAAGTCTTGTTCTGAAAGCCTGGGTTGGGTGGGTGGGAAGAACCACTGCCACCTTTGCTCTTCTGCTGATATGGCTGACGGAACGGAGGAGGACGAAGCCAAAACTTCTGCTGCTTGGCCACTTGAGTAGAGGAAGAAGGAGTAACATCTCTGACTCGCTTCCTGGAAGCATCACACCTCAACTGAGCAGCCTCTTGCTTCAGTGCCATGTTGTAGAACTCATCGTATCTCAAGGGCTCGAAGAGAACAAGAGCGAGCTGAATATCTTCCCTGAGACCACCCCTGAACTGATATATCATGATCTTCTCATCAGGCACGTCCTGCTTGGCAAAGCGGGCAAGCTTCTGGAACAATTTGTTGTAGTCATAGACAGACAAAGAGCCTTGCTTCAGATTGCGGAATTCCTCACGCTTGCTCTCAACCACACTTTGAGGGATGTGATGAGCTCGGAAATCTCGACGGAAATCATCCCATGTGATAACACGTCCACCTCTGGAGTCCTTGTACTGCTGGAACCATTCTGCAGCTTGATCTTTGAGTTGGAAGGAAGCGAACTTCACAAAGTCCTCAGGTCTGACGTTACTGCACTCGAAATGCTTACACAGATCCACAAGCCAATCGTTAGCATCGGTTGCCTCAACACAATTGCTGAAAGTCTTTGGCCCGTTAGCAAGGAACTGGTTGAGTGTAGCAAAGTGACTCTGATTGCTGCCTTGCTTTCCTTGACTGCCTTGATTGCGCTCTTGGAGAATTTGCATGATCAGCTGAGTGTTTGCATTGGTTGCGGCCATCACAGCTTGCCATGCCTCTGGAGGAGGTGGAGGCGGTGGCGGATCAGGATTCGGAGTCGTGCGCGTTGGAGGAGCCATCCTGAAGAGGTTGACCACCATTAGCACATTGACAGATAAATATTGAAGCTGAATCCAACGGAATGAAAAATTGCAACATATAGTCTTCACATCCGAACAAAATGAACGAATGCATTTCTCTTGAAGTGGTCACATATTCCTAAATTGCGAAGCCACGAAGAATCAGGTAGAAGGGGTACATCAACGGGGGATGGAATCAACATATGACGTCGAAGCAAAACGAAAGCCACAACTCGAAATAAAACCAAGGGTTGGCTTGCGGAATAAGCCGGAACACACATATGATAGAAATTTCGTCCGAAGTTTTCGTGGTGGGACCTACACGGGCTCGATCGTACAGCACCATCATGTACAAGGCAGTGCACATGACCTACGAAGCGTCCCCGAGTCAGCATAGCCAAGGACTCTTTAAGACACAACGAGATCACTGTAAAATCGACCGTGAATAGACGAACCACTAGACGTCGAACCCCAATTTCATATCATACATCTGTCGGAAAGATATCCTAAGGCTACTTGAATTCCCACCTATGAAATTCCCGAACCTTTCCGGTTATGCAATCAGGTGTTGGGGATACAGGGGAAGCATAATATCTCACCCAAACTAGCAAATCCTACATCCAGCTGTATCCATCCTTCAACACATAATCAAGAAAACTTCGGAAACCATCTACCTCAACCTTCGAAAAGCATCCGTTATACAAGTTATGGCGATACTCCCGAACTCCCGCCCCAGTACTGGGTGGCGTCGAGGTTATCTCACCAACGAACTGCATAAAAGAGATTTTCGATGTCGGCGAACATATCTCAAGTATTCCAGAATTGCAACGATAAAATTATGATGACAACACCTCAGAGCTCAACTCCCCGGGACACTTCCACTAAACCCCTGACAGGAGGCACCAAGACAGTATTCTCATCATAAGCCATCGGAACAAATCCAAGATACTCGCATGATCCTAAAAAATTTTTTTAGTGAAATTTGAGAAGAGAAGAGTCAAAACTCTACGTCAGGATGCCTTACCAGAGCGATGAGGAGACTGGGAAGTAAAAAGAATTCCTAAACTCTCCGATATATAATTCCTAAGGACTCAAAACATTTTTTTCTAGACACAACTCGGCTGCTAAAAACGATCAAGCAATGGGGCTCCTAAGGTCGGGGAAGGCTCTGATTACCAACTTGTAACGCCCTCGATGTGGCTATAGCTCCCACGTGTCGAGGCACGACTTAGAGACATAACCGCATTGAAAGCAATGTCGCAAGTCAAGCAATCATTACAACATCCCATGTAATACATAATAAAAGGGGGAGATAACATAGTTGGCTTACACTCGCCACGTCACATCAGAGTACACAAATAACATCCACCAAACAATCACTCATGGCCCAACTACGGCGCCAAAAATGGAAAAGAACCCAACATGCGACAAGGCCCTGAATCAAACCCCAACTAGGCACCACTACTGATCATCGGGAAAGGAAACATAATAACGCTGAGAGTCCTCGTCGAACTCCCACTTGAGCTTGTAGTCGTCACCTGGAGCGGAATCACCTGGACCTGCATCTGGAATTATAGTATCTGTGAGCCACAGGGACTCAGCAATCTCGCACCCTCGCGATCAAGACTATTTATGCTTATAGGAATAGATAAGGCAGATATATGTGGAGCTGCAGCAAGCGACTAGCATATGTGGTGGCTATCTTATTCGCAAGAGAGAGCGAGAAGAGGAGGCAAAGCACGAGCGAGAATCTAGAAGGCAACCTGCGCAAGCATTACTCCAACACCGTGTCCGCTTCCCGGACTCCGCCGGAAAGGGGCCATCACGGTAACACACGCATTTGATTCATTTTAATTAAGTTTAGTTAAAGTTATCTACAACCGAACATTAACAAATTCCCATCTGCCCATAACCGCGGGCACGGCTTTCAAAAGATCAATCCCTGCAGGGGAGTCCCAACTTAGCCCATGACAAGCTCTCACGGTCAACAAAGGAATAGACCTCCACCCGAGACACACCGATCAGACTCGGTAACCCGGTACAACAAGACAATTCGACAGGTTAAAACAAGACCAGCAACACCGCCCGAATGTGCCGACAAATCCCGATAGGAGCTGCACATATCTCTTTCTCAGGGCACACTCAGATGAGCAAGACGACGGGTAGGCCAGCCCAGAGTTGCCTCTGGTAGCCCCGGACATCGCTCGGTTGGACCAACACTCAGAGGAGCACTGGCCCGGGGGGGGGGGTTAAAATAAGATGACCCTTGAGTCTGCAAAACTCAAGGGAAAGAAAAGGCTAGGTGGCAAATGGTAAAACCAAGGTTGGGCATTGCTGGACAAGCTTTAATCAAGGCGAAATATCAAGGGGTTCCCATTATAACCCAACCGCGTAAGGAACGCAAAAAAATCCGGGAACATAACACCGATATGACAGAAACTATGGCAGCAAGAGTGGAACAAAACACTAGGCGAGAGGCCGAGCCTTCCACCCTTTACCAAGTATATAGATGCATTAAGATAACATGGCAATA
>NW_024114781.1:0-9731 GCF_003073215.2 Triticum urartu | reverse complement strand
CCAACTTAGCCCATGACAAGCTCTCACGGTCAACGAAGGAATAGACCTCCTCCCAAGACGTTCCGATCAGACTCGGTATCTCGGTTACTCAAGACACTTCGACAGGTTAAAACAAATCCAGCAACACCGCCCGAATGTGCCGACAAATCCCGATAGGAGCTGCACATATCTCTTTCTCAGGGCACACTCAGATGAACACTACGTACAACTAAAACCAACCCTCAAGTTGCCCCGAGGTGGCGCTGCAAGTGGCTCTGTTTGGACCAACACTCAGAGGAGCACTTGCCTGGGGGGGTTTAAAATAAGATGACCCTCGGGCTCCGGTAACCCAAGGGAAATAAGGTTAGGTGGCGAATGGTAAAACCAAGGTTGGGCATTGCTGGAAAAGCTTTAATCAAGGCGAACTATCAAGGGGTTCCCATTATAACCCAACCGCGTAAGGAACGCAAAATCCGGGAACATAACACCGATATGACGGAAACTAGGGCAGCAAGAGTGGAATAAAACACTAGGCGAGAGGCCGATCCTTCCACCCTTTACCAAGTGTATAGATGCATTAATATAACAAGATAATATAATGATATCCCAACAAGTAAATAAATGTTCCAACGAGGAATGGCCTCCAATCTTCACCTGCAACTAGCAACGCTATAAGAGGGGCTGAGCAAAGCGGTAACATAGCCAATCAACGGTTTGCTAGGAGAATGGTGGGTTAGAGGTTTGACATGGCAATTTGGGAGGCTTGCAAGCAAATGGTAGGCATCGTAGCATTGGCATAGCAAAAGAACGAGCAAACTAGCATAGCGAAGATAGTAGTGATTTCGAGGGTATGATCATCTTGCCTGCACAGTTGTCAGAGTTGATTGGATCCTCGAAAGCAAACTCAACGGGCTCCTCGTTAGCGAACTCGTCTCCCGGCTCTACCCAAACAAGACAAACAAGCAACAAGGATACAATCAACCACGTGCAAACTCAAACAACACGATGCAAAGATGATATGCTATGCGGGATGCGATGCGGGATGCAAAATGCAAGATATGACAGGAAATGCATGAACCTGGCCTCAACTTGGAATTCCAGGTGTGCCACTGGAAATATGGGATGAAATTGCTTGAAAACTATATAAAGAACGCCGGAATCGGAGTTACGGTTTGGAAATGGCAAGCGATTCAAAAATGACACCGGTCTGCGATTTACAGCAAGTAGGCATCTAAATGCAACGAAATGAACATGCTACAGCACCCAAACATGAGAACACAATACATGGAAGGGATGCACACAAGATGCTTAACAAAAGTCTAGCACTGAGCTACGGCCAAATCATCCATTAACAGGTTCAAACAAGCATGGCAAAAATGCATATGACAAACAGATCTCAGACTTAGTGAAATCAACACTTGTCTGGAATTTCAGATCAGGTAGCCCTCTTCGGAGCAACAAAACTACATGCTACAGGATCTGAACATGGCAAAGTAAAGCATGGCATGGAGCTACTCAAAGAGCTTAACAAAAGTCCCTTAGTGACCTTGAGCCAAAAGGGATCAGAAAATACAATTGCAAGCATGTGAACATAGCAAAAACATAATCAGTTTTCATACTTAGTGAAAACTGGCACATGCTGAAATATAACTCAAGTAGGCATGTTTACGAGCTCGATGCACTCATTATGGTGCAAGTCATGGCAACAAAAGCATACATCCATCAAGAAGACACAAAATAAAAGCTATACATGGCAAGAACAATAGCATAGCATGCACGGGTAAACTACAACATCACCGGCAAAATTGCAAACAAGTTGACAATCTTCCCAGATTCACAAATTAGCAAAAGTAGAGCTCGATTGACTCAAGCTAGGGTGCTCCATAATTGCGAAAAAAGACATGGATGGATAGAGAACTATAAGATTAACAAAACATCCTTACTGACCATCCTCAAAAGAGGCACGGATCACTAGGAAACAACATGAATATATGGCATCATGAGATAAACAATCCCAGGACTTAGTGAAATTACTAAGTCCCTGAAAACAGATTTACCGAGTGCCTCAATTTGCAAGCTTGCACTAGTCACCTCACACATCACAAAAATACATGATTTGCACCTCTGGAAAGATGACAAAACCCTTAACAAAACATATGTAGAGCATCAGGGCATATCTTGCACACAATAATCATGGCAAAAATGACAAAAGTGCTAAACGGAGTAGCAGATCTGACAATTAACTCAAGTAGCCCTCTTCTAACAGCATTTCGGGCATCACTCAAATGAAAATGATGCAATGGAATGAAATGATGTACTCTCTGAGATGAACATTTTGATATGCTATATGCATGAGTCGGAGCTACGGATGCAAAGTTATGGAGCCGTGAACATGAGCACTTGAACTGAAAATTTCGGGACAGACAAAAAATATCACCCTAGGGTTACTGTTCACCGGATCTAGATCTGCACGCAAAACGAGGTTAGACGGAGCTCTCGCCAGAGCTCACTGTAGCAGGCCGGGCCGGCGGGTGAGGAGGTGGCCGGAGTGGGGCGGTGGCGGGACGCGGCGGCCAGGGTGGCGAACGGCGGAGGTCGGGGCGGTGCCGGCTCGGGGAGGCAAGGGCAAGGTGGCGGCCGTCGAGGCGCGTCGCGGTGGAGGTCGGGCGGCTCTCGCCGGTGAGCTGGGCGGCTCGGGCGGCGCGGCAGGAGGAGGAGGCGGCACGACGGAGGTCGACGGGAGAGGGGGCGGGGCCCGGGCGCGCGCGGGGAGGGCCGGCCTTGGGCCCGAGCGGGCCTCGGCGGGAGTGGCGGCGGTGATGTGGGCACGCACCACGTGGCGGCGCGGGACTGGCCCGGGGGGGGGGGGGGGGGGGGGCGGGGGGGTGGGGCGGCGGACGGGGGGCGGGGTGGGGGGGGGGGCGTGTGCGTGGGGGGGGGGGAGATTTTTTTAGGGTTAGGGGGAGAGGATCCGCGAATTTGGAATGGGGGCGTATATATAGGCATAGGGGGAGCTAGGAGAGTCCAAATGAGGTGCGGTTTTCGGCCACGCGATCGTGATCGAAAGATCTAGATGAGGGAGCAGAGTTAGGTGGGTTTTGGGCCAAATTGGAGGGGTGTTGGGCTGCAACACACACGAGGCCTTTTCGGTCCCTCGGTTAACCGTTGGAGTATCAAACGAAGTTCAAATGATACGAAACTTGACAGGCAGTCTATCGGTAGTAAACCAAGGCCGCTTGGCAAGTCTCGGTCCAATCCGGAAATGTTTAATCCCCACACACAAAAGAAAGCTAGAAATGACCACCGGAGGAGAACGAAGCGCCGGAATGCAAAACGGACAACGGTGAAAATGCTCGAATGCATGAGACGAACACGTATGCAAATGCAATGCACATGATGACATGATATGATATGCATGACAACGACAACAACACACGGAGACAAAACCCAAACCCGAGGAAATAAATATAACTTAACGCCGGAAACGGCAAGAGTTGGAGTACAAAGAGGGAAAGTTACATCCGGGGTGTTACAACACTCCACCATTACGAAAGGATCTCGTCCCGAGATCTAGGACTGAAAGAACGCCAGGTACTCAGAACGAAGGTGATCCTCGCGTTCCCAGGTAGCTTCACGGTCGGAATGGTGTGACCACTTGACTGAGAAATTTGATTGACTTGTTGCGAGTCTTGCGTTCAGTCTCTTCAAGAATAGCAACTGGGTGCTCATGATAAGAGAGATCTTCTTGGAGCTCAATGTCCTCGAAGTTGACGGTGCGGTCAGGAGTCTTGAAGCACTTTTGAGGCTGAGAGACATGGAACACGTCATGAACATTTGCAAAATTTGAAGGAAGCTCGAGTTAATAAGCGAGGTCGCCTCTCTTGCTGACAATCTTGAAAGGTCCCACGTATCTGGGGGAAAGCTTCCCTTTGATACCGAAGCGACGAGTACCTTTCATAGGAGAGACACGGAGGTAAACATGATCTCCGATCTCGAAAGCCAAATCACGGTGCTTACTATCATAGTAGCTCTTCTGGCGGGATTGGGCTGCTTTGAGGTTATCATGAATGACTTTGCACATTTCTTCTGCCTCTGTGATTAAGTCATTACCCAAAAGCTGACGTTCACCGGTTTCAGACCAGTTGAGAGGGGTACGACACTTCCTGCTATACAGAATTTCAAATGGGGCCTTGCCCGAACTTGCTTGAAAGCTGTTGTGGTAGGAGAATTCAGCATAAGGAAGGCAATGCTCCCACTTCATGCCGAAGGAGATCACACAAGCCCTGAGCATATCTTCAAGAATCTGGTTGACACGCTCGACTTGACCGCTAGTTTGAGGATGGAAAGCTGTGCTGAAGCGGATGTTGGTGCCCATGGCCTTCTGAAAAGAATCCCAAAACTTCGAGGTAAAGATGCTGCCACGGTCTGAAGAGATCACTTGAGGAATACCGTGCAGAGAGACAATACGAGAGGTATAGAGTTCCGCCAATTGAGATGCAGTGATCGACTCTTTGATAGGCAGAAAGTGAGCCACTTTGGTGAGTTTATCGATGACAACGAATATAGCATCATTGCCACGCTTGGACTTTGAAAACCCAGTCACGAAGTCCATCTCAATGTGGTCAAACTTCCATTCTGGAATGGCAAGAGGTTGGAGGAGACCTGCTGGCCTTTGGTGTTCTGCCTTCATTCTTCTGCAGACATCACATTCATTCACGAATTGAGCAATCTCGGGCTTCATTCGAGTCCACCAATAAGCTTGCTTGAGGTCCTGATACATCTTCATGCTCCCAGGGTGGATGGAGAGGAGAGAATTGTGAGCCTCGTTCATGATCACTTTACGAAGGTCACCTTTGGGTACAACAATACGATCCTCGAAGAAGAGAGTGTCCTTGTCATCAAGGCGGTAGCACTTGTACTTGGACTAACTCTTGGCAATCCCAATCTTCACCTTTTTCACCATAGCATCAAGAAGCTGGGCTTGGCGAATCTGGTCTTCTAAGGTAGGAGAGACTTGAAGGTTGGCGAGGAAACCTTGAGGAACAACTTGCAGATTAAGTTTGCGGAAAGCTTCACAAAGCTCGGGTTGATAAGGCTTAAGAATCAGACTGTTGCAGTATGCTTTCCTGCTCAAAGCGTCAGCAATCACATTGGCCTTGCCTGGAGTATACTCGATACTCGGATTATACTCTTGAATCATTTCGACCCATCGAGTTTGCCTGAGGTTGAGATTAGGCTGAGTGAAGATGTACTTGAGACTCTTGTGATCAATGAAAATGTCCACTTTTCTTCCCAATAGAAGATGTCTCCAAGTCAAAAGAGCATGCACAACTGCCGCCAACTCGAGATCATGAGTGGGGTAGTTCTTCTCATTCGGCTTCAACTGGCAAGAGGTATAAGCAACAACTTTCTTCTCTTGCATCAATACTGCGCCAAGACCTTGGAGAGAGGCATCACAAAAGACCTCGTACGGCTTGGATTCATCAGGCGGAGTCAGAACTGGAGCAGTGATCAATTTCTCTTTCAAAGTGTTGAAAGCAATATCACACTCCGGAGACCAAACGTACTTGGCGTGCTTCTGAAGAAGATTTGAGAGAGGCTTCGTGATCTTAGAAAAGTTTTCAACGAATCTTCAGCAATAGCTTGCGAGACTGAGGAAGCTACGGAGTTGCTTCACGTTCTGAGGAGGTTCCCAATTCACAATTGCAGACACCTTCTCAGGATTCATGGCAATGCCCTTGGCAGAGATGATATGACCAAGATAAAGAACCTCATCGAGCCAAAATTCACACTTGGAGAACTTGGCGTAGAACTGATGTTCTCTGAGCTTATCAAGAACCAAACGCAAGTGCTTGGCATGATCTTCCTTATTCTTTGAGAAAACCAGAATGTCATTGAGATAGACCAAAACGAAGTCATTGGTGTAGGCGTTGAAGATGAAGTTCATCATGCGAGAGAACGTCGTAGGAGCGTTGACGAGGCCAAAAGACATGATGGTGTATTCATATGAACCAAAGCTTGTCCTGAAAGCCGTCTTAGGAATATCTTGCTCACGGATTCGAATCTGATGATAACCCATACGGAGATCAAGCTTTGAGAATACTTGGGCACCTTTGAGTTGTTCGAACAGCTCATTGATGTTGGGAAGTGGGTATTTGTTCTTGATGGTCTTCTTGTTCACTAGACGGTAATCAACACAAAGTCGGTCCGTTTCATCCTTCTTCTTCACAAAAAGAAGACCACAACCCCACGGAGAAGAACTAGGCCGGATGAGACCCATTATCTCTTGAATATCGAGTTGCTTCTTCAGCTCCTTCAACTCTTCAGGTCCGAGCTTGTAAGGACGCTTGCACACAGGTTCCGTGCCGGGCTCAAGATCAATAACGAATTCAACTGGCCGGTGCAGAGGCATTCCTGGGAGCTCTTCTAGAAAGACGTCTTGATATTCGCAAACGACTGGAATTTGAGAGATGGCATCCAATTCACCCTTCTCATTGAGAGAAAACAGACGGATAGTATCATCACGAGCGGCAAAGACAATTACATCCTCAGACGAATGAGTCAATTGAATCTGCCTGGCTACACAATCAAGATGTGCCTTGTTCTTAGAAAGCCAATCCATTCCGAGAATAAGATCAATATCCGAGTTGCCAAGAACCACCGGAGAAGAGAGAAACTTGTCATCACCCAACGTGATAGAGACATCCGGGACGCAATTGTTAGAAGTCATTTGCTTGCCCGGAGACACAATCTTCAAAGGAACAGGGATCCTTTGGGTCACAAAATCATGCTTGGCCACAAATGGAGTTGAAATAAAAGAAAGCGATGCACCAGTGTCAAAAAGAACTTTAGCTGGAATATCGTTAACAGGAAGGTTACCCATAATCACATCTAGTGAGTCCTCTACCTGAGCTGCATTCAGCAAATTGACCTTGGCGTGCTTGGGGTTATGCTTGACCACAGCTGTACTTGCCGATCTAACAGGAGGAGGAGGAGGAAGACGCCTCTGGTTGAAACACTTGTTGGCATAGTGACCCTTGTGTTGGCACTTGTTGCACGTGACCTCTGAAAGCAGACGGTGATACGGAGCACTCGATCTTGGAGCTTGAGACGAAGTCTTGTTTTGAAAGCCAGGGTTGGGTGGGTGGGAAGAACCACTGCCACCTTTGCTCTTCTACTGATACGGCTGACGAAACGGAGGAGGAGGAAGCCAATACTTCTGCTGCTTGGACACTTGAGTAGAGGAAGAAGGAGTAACATCTCTGGCTCGCTTCTTGGAAGCATCACACTTCAACTGAGCAGCCTCTTGCTTCAGTGCCATGTTGTAGAACTCATCGTACCTCAAGGGTTCAAAGAGAACAAGAGCTAGCTGAATTTCTTCTCTGAGACCACCCCTGAACTGATATATCATGCTCTTCTCATCAGGGACGTCCTGCTTGGCAAAGCGGGCAAGCTTCTGAAACAACTTGTTGTAGTCATAGACAGACAAAGAGCCTTGCTTCAGATTGCGGAATTCCTCAGCTTGCTTTCAACCACGCTCTGGGGAATATGATGAGCCCTGAAATCTCGACGAAAATCATCCCAAGTGATAACACGTCCACCTCTGGAGTCCTTGTACTGCTGGAACCATTCTGCAGCTTGATCTTTGAGTTGGAAGGAAGCGAACTTAACAAAGTCCTTAGGCCTGACGTTACTGCACTCGAAATGCTTGCACAGATCCACAAGCCAATCATCAGCATCGGTTGCCTCAACACAATTGCTGAAAGTATTTGGACCGTTATCAAGGAACTGGTTGAGTGTAGCAAAGTGACTCTGATTGCTGCCTTGATTCCCTTGGTTGCCTTGATTGCGCTCTTGAAGAATTTGCATGATCAACTGTGTGTTTGCATTGGTTGCAACCATCACAGCTTGCCATGCCTCTGGAGGAGGTGGAGGTGGTGGCGGATCAGGATTCGGAGTCATGCGCGTTGGAGGAGCCATCCTGAAGAGGTTGACCACCATTAGCACATTGATAGATAAAATATTGAAGCTGAATCCAACGGAATGAAAATTGCAACATATAGTCTTCACATCCGAACAAAATGAACGAATGCATTCCTCTTGAAATGGTCACATATCCATAAATTGAGAAGCCATGTAGAATTAAGGTAGAGAAATAAATCAACAAGGTACGGATCAAGAACAAATAATCGGTAAGAAATCCCAATCTCAAACCAATATCCGTGGAAGAAGAACTAGAGCTACAAGAATTCCCACCTATGAAACTCCCGAACCTTTCCGGTTATGCAATCAGGTGTTGGGGATACAGGGGAAGCATAATATCTCACCCAAATCTAGCAAATCCTACATCCAGCTGTATCCATCCTTCAACACATAACCAAGAAACCTTCGGAAACCATCTACCTCAACCTTCGAAAAGCATCCGTTATACAAGTTATGGCGGTACTCCCGAACTCCCGCCCCAGTACTGGGTGGCGTCGAGGTTATCTCACCAACGAACTGCATAAAAGAGATTTTCGATGTAGGCGTACTAAACTCAGGTATTCCAGAACTGCAACGATAAAATTATGATGGCAACACCTCAGAGCTCAACTCCCCGGGACACTTCCACTAAACCCCTGACAGGAGGCACCAAGACAATGTTCTCATCATAAAACCATCGGAACGATTCCAAGATACCCGCGTGATCCTAAATTTTTTTTAGTGAAATTTGAGAAGAGAAGAGTCAAAACTCTACGTCAGGATGCCTTACCAGAGCGATGAGGGGACCGGGAAGTAAAAAGAATTCCTAAACTCTCTGATATATAATTCCTAAATGACTCAAAACATTTTTCTAGACACAACTCGGCCACTAAAAACAATCAAGCAATGGGGCTCCTAAGGTCGGGGAAGGCTCTGATTACCAACTTGTAACACCCTCGATGCGACTATAGCTCCCACGTGTCAAGGCACGACTTAGAGACATAATCGCATTGAAGGCATATGTCGCAAGTTAGGCAATCTTCACAACATCCCATGTAATATGATAATAAAAGGGGAGATAACATAGTTGGCTTACACTCGCCACGTCAATCAAGTACATAAATAATATTACATCACCCAAACACTCATGGCCCGACTACGGTGCCAAAATAAAAGAGAACCCAACATGCGACACGGTCCCAATCACCCCAACTGGGCACCACTATTGATCATCGGGAAAGGAAACATAGTAACGTTGAGAGTCTTCATCGAACTCCCACTTGAGCTCATACGCGTCTCCTGGAGCGGAATCATCAGGCCCTGCATCTGGTGTAATAGTAATCTGTGAGCCACAGGGACTCATCAATCTCGCACCCTCGCGATCAAGACTATTTAAGCTTATAGGTATGGCAAGGTAAATATGAGTGGAGCTGCAGCAAGCGACTAGCAAGTATGGTGGCTAACTTATTCGCAAAAGAGAGCGAGAAGAGGAGGCATAGCGCGAGTGAGAAACTAGAGAGCAACCTGCGTAAACATTACTCCAACACCGTGTCCACTTCCCGGACTCCGCCGAGAAGAGGCCATCACGGTAACACACTCAGTTGATTCATTTTAATTAATTAAGGTTCAAGTTTTCTACAACCGGACATTAACAAATTCCCATCTGCCCATAACCGCGGGCACGGCTTTCGAAAGTTCAAATCCCTGCAGGGGAGACCCAACTTAGCCCATGACAAGCTCTCACGGTCAACGAAGGAATAGACCTCCTCCCAAGACGTTCCGATCAGACT
>NW_024114780.1:0-82806 GCF_003073215.2 Triticum urartu | reverse complement strand
AATCGGTTAGTGCAAACTAAAGAATTTGCAAACATAATGTCAGGGAATCCTGTGTATTTATGGCAGGTGTATGTTTGAGACAGTATTCTTATTCAAAGCAAGGACTTCCCCGGTTCCACCTAATTCCAGAAACAGCATAAATGTGAATCTCAGGTGCTAATTTTTCATGCAAAAAACAACAAGAATAATCTACTTATCTAGTACGATAGCTCAAACTTAAGGTATAGTGAGGGTCATTTGACAGTATTAACCACTACAGATATATTGACAAGAGAATGAATAATAAAAGAAATTGACAAGAGAAAATTATCCTGATCTTAACAAAGCTAATACTGATATCTTAAGTCAATTCTCCCCATGAAACAAAATCGGAGTCATCTTTCTTTCTTCCTTCCTTGCCTGGTTAGGTTGAGACATGAGGAGAATGGAGTTGATTGACTTCAGACATCAACATTGCTGGCCAACTTTCGATAGGTTGCCACATCACATCATTCACACTGAAGATTTATACGCAGTTTCTACTACCACAGCGGTGCTGAGAAATTCAGTCGTCATTTCAAAAGAATATCATCATGTTAACAGATTCTGTTCACTGAATTCATTTGGCTGATTCTATTCACTGAATTTATATGACTATCACAAATTCACAAACCAATGAACTGTTCACAAAGTGCCCATTCAGTCCCAGAATGTATATGCCTATCACAAATGAAGTACCAGCAGTCCTAAAATTAAGTGGGCAAATGCGGCTCTGAGAGAGAACATGGTATTTGTTATCCAATAAAGTGTCAAACGAGTGACAGTGGGGCAACAACATTGAAGAATTATTATTGCCTCCTCTATTTCTAGATGTGTCAGGAATTGTAATTCCCATCAATTAGTTGTTCCAAACCGGAGAATTTGTAAACATTAGGGCAGGGAATCCCGTATGTTTATGGCATGCAATCTTTATAGTGGAAATCTCAAAATGAAATACACCTGAAGCCAAGTTGCAAATACTGCAGATAGCAATGTTACTTGACGCTCTTATTCAGTGTAAACTACATGAGTAGAAGCACATCTTATTGGGCCAACTGATTCCCGAATCGATTGGCATGTAAAATTTACATTTATGTGGTAATGGGTGCAGCTTCCCTTTGTCTGTACGGGTCCAAAAGGACACAAACATACAAATGTTTTTTATTATTTCTTGGCATTCACAAAATTATCTTTTACATGAAGACCATATTCTGCTGGGATCCGTTTTGAATATCCGACAAAAAAACATGTTTCTCTTTTCATCATTGGTTCCAATTTCGTACAGCAAAGCAACAATAACCATGTGCCTAATCTCCTCGCCTCATAGGAAAAAAGAGAAACGGATGACAAGAGAGTTAGAGTGAGAATCGAGAGCGGCAAACTACTTACGCAAGCATACAAACGTTGTCTGGGGTTGATGGGGAAGAAACCAGAGGCGGCACCACTGACCTGTGGACGCGGTGCACCGGCAGTGTCGTCACGATCTTTCATCTCTATTCCATCACACACACGGACCGAGACCAATTGGATCAAACAAACAAAAGAGCAGGATACCCAAAAGGTCAACATGGTTCCATGGCAGCAACCAAAAACTCACAACAATATGTGGTTATACACCTGGAACACCATGAGAAAACAAATGTAAATCCAGATCTGCCTTCTCTTGAACACCAAACCAAATCACCAGGAAGATTTGTTGTTCCACTTTCAAACAGAGAGAGAGAGAGATGGACCTGCCAGTCAGAGGGGAAGGGGAGGTTGGCCTCGCTGGCGTCCGTGGCGAGGTCGGGCACGCAGCTGACGACGCCTCCTTCCTCTCGCTCATGGCCTCCCGCAGCGGAGGACGCGCCGACGACCGCATCGACCTCGTCCTCCTGTGGCTTCCACGGGACGAGAGCTTGCAGCGCCGGGCCGCCTTCTCGCTCTTGCCGCCGCCTTGCTGCCGCGGCCGTGTGGAGGAGCAGCGCCGCATCTTGCTAGGAGGGAGCATGGCCAGCGCCGGAGGAGCGATGGGGCGGTAGCAGCGGCGGCAGCAACCCTAGCAGGGAATGTGAAGCCAAACGAGAGATGGGCCTGCGTGTGAGAGATGAAAAGGAGGCCCAACCCATGCGTTTTTTCCTTCTCCACCGAGCAACTGCTTCAAGCGCCACGTGGATGCAGCGAGGGAGCGCCCGTGCCGCGATTGTTAATGGGTTTTATGTTTTTGGAGAAAATTTTACCAATTCACTTCCTTTGTCATGTTCCTAGAACCATGTTCCTTGAAAAGACAAGAGTAAACGGGAAAACTTACTTTGGGTTCATATGATGCAGACCAAGAACAAACGATAGTTTATGAAAGATCTGAGTGCAGGTATACTCAAATCAATGTCTTTTATCTAATTGGCTAGATAACTACTTTTTAGGTCTCTGCTGATTACCACAATAACACAATTTTCTTATTCATGCTTTGCTGTTAATATTTTTTCACTGCCTGAAAAATTAACTTTTGTTAGTTGCATGTCAAGTAACAAAGCTAACAGTACCTATTTGTTGCTTCATCGACATGGATTAGTTTTACATTATTTACTAAGTTGAAAGCAGTTAATATCTCCTTGAGGCCACTCCAAGATGATCCTTATTTCCTATGCAAGCAGCTAATTGTTGTAACATGATTACATTTGCTGAGTGGCGTAGCTGTACTTTTGGATGGAGTCTTCATAGCTTACTGGCAGTGTTTCGGCATGTCTTTTTCTTGTATCCTGTTGGTGCCTTTGGAAACTAATAATTACTTTTTTTATGAATTTAACTACATGTCTACTTTTGTTGATCGGATATATTCAGATTTGGCTAGCAGCAAAAGATGAATGAATATAGTGATGGAAAGCCAAATTTAAAGTGGTAATTTCCTTTCACTTCTTATCCAGTCATTTGCTTGATAATAATTGATAAGTGTTCCTTTTAGTGTTTTGAACTAATTATGGTTCCAGAAATAGGTCGTATGTATGTTGCAAATGAAACTGGTACAGAGCTTCATCTAATTTATTGGTGTGAATTGTTCTCATCATGTACCTGCCCTTTTAGTTAGCGGGAAACATTGTGATGCTCAGATCTTATGTGCCTATTTTGAGAGCAGAAAAATACGGAAAATCAGCATCTAAAGCTAAATAAAATGCACGCACTATCCTCTTCTTCTGTGTAATGGTGAGCTACAGTTTGATCTTGTCTCCACTGCTCTCAGTTGGGTTCTACCACACATTACTAAAACTTTTTTTTGAACCGTAAATGGCCGTAGGAGAGTTTTCCTACAATCTTTGTATTAAAAGAGTTATTAAAGTCTTGTCAACCAAGTTACATTGGGGGAGGGGGGCTGAGTACTTATATTGCGTGGAGGGGGTGCGGCAGGGTTAAATGAGTGTGATCCTAGATAGAGGGCCACACATTACTAAAACTTACACATCATTTTCATTTAGATTTGGTTATTATTGGCATTAGATTGTGCACACTGAATGTGAGAACAGGGTCAGGTACTACCACGACGTACATTCTACTGTGTCCAGTCCTCAATGCTTAATGTCCATCTCTTTGTAGCTTTGTAAAGTTTAGGTGTATCATCGTCGTTTTACTGATGGTCAATGCATATGGGGAACAAAGTGAGGCTCTATAGGAAGAAGCTCACAAATTTGAGGCGTCTCTACAAGGAAGCCACACATCCGTTATTACATTTGCCACATGAGCAAGACCTTTGCCACTCAAAGAATCCTATACACATCACCTGCAATTATATATACAATTCTTCTGTGTTGTTACCTTTGATTTTGCAGTATTTGTCCTGATTGATACTGTATAATTATGTGTTGTTTTGCACGTACTGATCTTGGTGTCGATTCCTACCTGAGCCATCGGACACAACTTCGGTTGGTCACAGGTTTCTTGGCTCTTTAGGTATGCGTGCTAGCACTTCATTAAGGGTTTAGATGACCATGCACAGGGTACATCTTCTCCTTTATCCCCATGTCCTTAATTTGCTTGTGCGATGAATGCTGAATTTGGACAGTAGTGATTTATTTGTGCAGTCCATGCTTGAAAGTTGAAAAACGAAAAGATGACATGATGGGTTTCAACAGTGATAGTGCTTGTTTAACCCTCCTTTGTTGAACTGCACTGTTTTGTCTACTAAATTATGGTCAATATTCGCTTCAACGCCGGTTGTATTCACCTCAATGCGGGTTAAAATGAAGTAAATATTGTTCTGTATTTTTGTGCTCCCGTTGTATTCACTTCAATGCCTGTTGCAATTTTCTACGAAAATGACTTCTAAGACTTGTATTAAATGTTTTTAACATATGGTGGACCTTTTTGATTTAGAGGATTTGGGTCAGGGATTCAAGAACTAATGGTTTCATCCACACGTGTTTTATTATGATGCTATCAAAAGCAGGGGTACATTTCCTTATATGCACTTACCTTTCTATCTTATGAATAAATTTGAAACATTCTTCTGTTTCGCACTGTAGTTTAATTTAGGAGTCGGGATTGCCAACTCATTAAGAATCTATGAAGTTACAATCAAATGTGTACATAGTTAGATATCTTCGCCCATTTTTTAACCTTGAATGACAGTTGAGAGAAGCTCCCACTGCCTTATAAAATAAAATCTTGCTTTACATAATTACATTGGTTGGTTGCTGAGGGAACTCCCAACCAGAGGGGTAGTTGCAAAGGAAAACCAGAAAAGAAACTAGGGCCTAGGCGGGGGCAACTTGATAGGGTGACTCAGAGAGAGTCCACAAACGAGGTAATGAAGGGTACTAGCCGTTGTGCAAAACTTGATGGATGGCACATATATTGCTTATTTAACAGATGAAATTCAGGAATTTATGGCATCCATAATATTTGATTATAATGATTTGTACATATACATTATGCATATGCTAACTGTAGTAGTGACAAAGAGTGGCTGGTGAGTGTGAAACAGAGCGCTCTGCACGCGCCAGCACGATCATGTGCTTGCCAGATCCATTTCGAAGCCTGGCTGATGAATGGTTAGCTTATATGGTTTTGTTCTTGTAGGCTGAGGTTTTCCTTCTTGGGCAACTGAGGCAGAAGAACCTGGTAAATTGGTTGAGTAGTGCTACGAGGATGAACACAGGATGCTGGTGTACAAGTGCATGAGCATTGGGAGCCCTGAGACACACCTCTTCAAAAGTGAGTTTTTTACTGCTTTCTGTTGTCAATTGATCATTACAGGTATTAGTACATCTGGTGGTTCTTGAGACCAACAAGATAAAAAATGTTAATTTGGAAATCCGAGCAGGTATGAGTGTCATCTCATCCATTGTCAATGAGATGTTCTTGTCATGTGAAGTTTCTTTTCTATAAGTCAAGAGGATAGTTGAGTTCTCTCCCTTCCAAAGGGTCAACACTTTCTATTTTTAAAATCATATGAATGTATGTTGTTGATTTGGGAGATTGGGGCAGAGCAAGGTCAGGAACGAGAGAGAGAGAAGAGGATTTTTCTGGAAAACTCTGTTTCTTTCATCTCTCCAGTCTAGGTATATACATGCCTATCTTACATTCCAACCCTTCTACAACTTAACTATTACAGCTCAGTACTGCCAACACTCCCCCTCAAGATGGGGCAAATATATCTATGAGCCCCATCTTGTTACATAATTTTTCAAACACTGCTACATTGACCCCTTTTGTTAATACATCGGCAAGCTGGTCTACAGTTTTGACAAACCCAACCTGAAGTGTCCCCTCATCTAGTTTTTCTTTGATAAAGTGTCTATCAATTCCCACATGCTTTGTTCTATCATGGTGAACAGGATTGTTTATCAAGTTGATAGTGGCCTGATTATCACAATATAGTCGAAGAGGTGCAGCTTCATATAACCTCAGTTCAGCTAGCAAGAATTTAAGCCACATTAACTCACATAAACCTGAGGCCATTGCCCTAAACTCTGCTTCTGCTGTAGACCGTGCCACTACGCTCTGTTTTTTACTCCTCCAACTAACCAGATTACCACCTAGAAACATACAGTAGCCTGAAGTGGAGCTTCTATCGTCCAAGCACCCCGCCCAATCAGCATCGGCGTAGCCTTCTATCTTCAGATGTCCATGGTTTGAGAACAAGATGCCTTTCCCAAGACAACCTTTAAGATACCGCGGAATCCTATTTGCTGCATTTAAATGACCAGACCTAGGGTCATGCATATATCTGCTCACTATGCTAACTGCATATGCAATGTCTGGCCTTGTGTGTGACAAAAATAGATTAGGCGCCCAACTAATCGTTGGTATCCTCCCTTATCTACAGGATCACCAAAGTCTGCTACAATCCTATGGTTTTGTTCAATTGGTGTATTAGCTGGTTTGCACTCGAGCATTCCAATTTCAGCAAGCAAGTCAAGAACATATTTTCGCTGTGACAGATAAATACCTTTGGCCCCATAAGCAACTTCAATTCCGAGAAAGTAATGCAAATACCCCAGGTCTTTAACATCAAATGATCTTGCTAAAGTGTAGGATCGAAAGTATGTCTAGAGGAGGGGTGATTAGACTACTTGACCAAATAAAAACTTAACCTTTTCCCAATTTTAGTTCTTGGCAGATTTTAGCTATTTTGGGACAAGTCAAGCAATCATCACATAATTCACGCAAGCATGTAAAGAGTATATTAGTAGCGGAAAGTAAAGCGTGCAACTTGCAAGAATGTAAAGAGAAGCGTTTGGAGAATTCAAACGCTATTGGAGACACGGATGTTTTTCCCGTGGTTCGGATAGGTGGTGCTATCCTACATCCACGCTGATGGAGACTTCAACCCACGAAGGGTAACGGTTGCGCGAGTCCACACAGGGCTCCACCCAAGGGCAATGGTTGCGCGAGTCCACGAAGGGCTCCACCCACGAAGGGTCCACGAAGAAGCAACCACCCACAAAGGGTCCACGAAGAAGCAACCTTGTCTATCCCACCATGGCCATCGCCCACGAAGGACTTGCCTCACTAGCGGTAGATCTTCACGAAGTAGGCGATCTCCTTGCCCTTACAAACTCCTTGGTTCAACTCCACAATCTTGTCGGAGGCTCCCAAGTGACACCTAGCCAATCTAGGAGACACCACTCTCCAAGAAGTAACAAATGGTGTGTAGGTAATGAACTCCTTGCTCTTGTGCTTCAAATGATAGTCTCCCCAACACTCAACTCTCTCTCATAGGATTTGGATTTGGTGGAAAGAAGATTTGAGTGGAAAGCAACTTGGGAAGGCTAGAGATCAAGATTCATATGGTAGGAATGGAATGTCTTGGTCTCAACACATGAGTAGGTGGTTCTCTCTCAGAACATATGAGTTGGAATGGTGTGTGTGTTCTGATGGCTCTCACTCTTGATGAGAAAGAGGTGGAGGGGTATATATAGCCTCCACACAAAATCCAACCGTTACACACAATTTACCAATCTCGGTGGGACCGAATCAGAAAACTCGGTCTGACCGAAATAGTAAACCTAGTGACCGTTAGGAATTTCGGTGGGACTGACATGCAACTCGGTAGGACCGATTCGGTTAGGGTTTGGGCATAACGTAATCTCGGTGAGACCGATTACACAAACTCAGTGAGACCGAATTTGGTAATTAGCTAACCAGAGAGTTGGTCAGGCAAACTCGGTGGGACCGATTTGCTCTTTCGGTGAGACCGAGTGGAACTCGGTGAGACCGAAAAGTTACAAAGGGGAAACACTGAGTTTACATTGCAATCTTGATGGGACCGATTCGCTCTTTCGGTGGGACCGAAAAGTTACTAAAGGGAAACAGAGAGTTTGCAATCCCATCTCGGTGAGACCGAGATCCTTATCGGTGGAACCGAATTGCTAGGGTTTTGGCAGTGGCTAATGACAAGTGAAACTCGGTGGCGCCGGATAGGAAGAATCGGTAGGACCGAGTTTGGCTTAGGGTTTAGGTCATATGTGGATGTGTGAAAGTAGTTGAGGGTTTTGGAGCATATCACTAAGCACATGAAGCAAGAGGCTCATTAAGCAACACCTCATCCCTCCTTAATAGTATTGGCTTTTCCTAAAGACTCAATGTGATCTTGGATCACTAAAATATAAAATGAAGAGTCTTGAGCTTTTGAGCTTGAGCCAATCCTTTGTCCTTAGCATTTTGAGGGTTCCACTTTCACATCCAAGCCATGCCAATCATTGAGCCTTCCTGAAATAATTATCTTGGAATAGTATTAGCTCAATGAGCTATATGTTGTTATAAATTACCAAAACCACCTAGGGATAGTTGCACTTTCATAAAGTCTTCTTTAGTCACCTTATCTCTTCATCATCATTTCCTGTAATCACAATATCATCAACATAGACAGCGAGTATAGTAATCTTATTATTAAGGTGCCTAAAGAAAAGAGTGTGGTCTGCATTGCTCTGTCGATATCCTAGGGAACACATCTCCTTGCGTAACCTTCCAAACCATGCTCTTGGTGACTGTTTGAGGCCATAAAGGGATTTCTTCAGTTTACACACTTTACCTTCTGTCTCATCACTATTAAACCCTGGAGGAATTTCCATATAAACCTCTTCCTGCAAGTCTCCATGGAGGAATGCGTTTTTAACATCCATTTGAAATAATTTCCACCTATGGTTTGCAGCTATTGATATCATTGTTCTGATGGTATTCATTTTTGCTACTGGAGCAAATGTTTCATCATAATCCACCCCATAAGTCTGGCTATATCCTTTCGCCACTAACCTGGCCTTGTATCTCTCTACCTTCCGCTCAGGTGTTTGCTTCACAGTGAACACCCACTTGCAGCCCACAATTTTCTTTCCCGCTGGAATTGTGGTAAGAACCCAAGTATTGTTTTTATCAAGTGCTCGCATTTATTCCAACATTGCTGCTCTCCACCTCGGATCTTTCTTCGCCTCTTGCCAATCACGAGGTATAGGAACTGTGGAGTCTAAAGCAGCTATAAATGATCTATACTTAGAACCCACCAACGAGTATGAAACATGGTTAGAGACAATATATTGGGACAATTTTGAGGGTAACTTCCCAACAGCATTGCGAGTTTTCTTTCTAAGGGCAATTGGAACATCTAGATCGTCATATGAAGAGGATGTACCATCATGTGAAGCTGAAGGGTGTGAAGCTGAGTCATGTGGGTCGGCCTGTCCTTGGGCTTCATGATCATGTCCCGAAGGGATGATTTCTTCCTCTCGAGCATGCTTCTCCTCGGTCTGATGCCTTCGTGTGTACACTTGAGGATGTTGTTCTTCATTTGGTTTTGGCCACCGTGAATCTCTCTGTAGTGTATCTTGTGGCCCCTCCTGTCCCTGTATTTGCTCGATTTCCGATGTGTTAGTGTCTTCAGCCGGTATCACTCCAATTATCACCTCTTGATATGCTCCATTATTGTCTTTCTCCTCCCTCTCTCCCCCTGCCGCACATTCTGCGTCAGAGATGTCATTAGAGAACAAATCAGGGAATACATCAGTTAAATCAGTTGGTTCCCCATAAAATGGTTCATGCTCTCTAAACACCACATCCATACTCACAAACATCCTCCTTTCAGATGGACACCAGCATTTATAACCCTTCTGCTTACTAGAATAGCCAACAAATATGCACTTTAATGCCTTAGGATCAAGCTTACTAACTGAAGGTCTATAGTCCTTTACAAAACATGTACACCCAAATACCTTTGGGGGAACCACATATGTAGTTTTCCCTGTGAGACACTCAATTGGCGTCTTGTATTCAAGTACCCTGGATGGCATCCTATTCATCAAATATGCTGCAGTCATCACTGCTTCACTCCACAAAAATTTAGGAACATTCATAGCAAACAGTATACACCTTGCAATTTCTAGAAGGTGCCTATTTTTCCTCTCTGCTAGGCCATTCTGTTCAGACGTCCCAGGACAAGTGGTTTGATGTATAATTCCATAATTCGATAGATAACCATCAAATTCAATATTCACATACTCGGTACCATTATCAGTACGAAGTGTCTTCACACATGCATTATACTGAGTTCTAATTAAATTATGGAAGTCTTTAAAGCATTCGAACACATCACTTTTGTTTCGCAAAACATAGACCCAAGTCATTCTAGTGCAACAATCAATAAATGTGACGAAGTAGCGATATCCATTTAAAGATACCACTCCACTAGGACCCCACACATCAGAATGAATAGTTTGTAGGGGCACATTACTTCTATTATCGGACGACAAGTAAGAACTTCTAGTTTGCTTTCCAAACTGACATGCATCACATACCAATTTCTCCTTGCTGACCTTAGAGTACAAACTAGGATATAACTGACCCAGCGTGGCAAAAGATAGATGTCCCAACCAGTGGTGTTGAAGTAGAAGTTCTTCTAGTGCAGAGGTAGGTACAGTAGCAGCCACCATAGGGGGGATATTACTGTCTAAGTAATATAGTCCATCACGCATGCTCCCCATCCCAATCTTTCTTCCAGTCCCAAGTTCCTGGAACATACACCACGTGGGAAAGAATATAGCAACACAATTCAGTTCCTTAGTGATGCAACTTATTGACAAAAGATTAATTGGAAATGCAGGAACATGCAATACATCAGAAAGAGACATATTTGGGCTGCACTTGACCATTCCGGACCCGACAACCACTTGAGTAGAACCATCAGCTAATTTTATAGTTCCCTTATGCTGATCAGAAACATAATTATAGAGCTCCCTACTGGAGCCAGTCATATGTCTAGAGGCACCAGAGTCAATTAACCATTGTGCAATTGCTGCAAAATTATCACCACAACCTACGGTATAAGAGAGGTTACCAGAGAAGTTTGCTGATGAAGATGGTGCATGTGCCTCTGAAGACCGTCCGTCTCCAAGACTCAAATTCTTGAATTGATGCCACTTCTCTAACTCATCTGCAGTCATCTCAACGACAGTGCATGTGTTCGCCCTTCCTGATGGATACACATCTCTTCCACGGCCACCACCGCGTGCATTAGAAAAACGACCACGACCTCTACCACGCCAATCCTGGCCTCTACCACGGCCTCCCCTAGTCAACTGTGGACATGCTACCTTTAGGTGTCCCGGTTGGCCACACTCAAAGCACTTTTTTCATGAGGGCTTATTTCAATTCTCTGCTCCGTAGCGAGAAATGCTGAGCGTTTTTGTGACACGTCCTGTCCAACTGAACCCACTGCCTCCAGTTTCAACCGCGTTTCTTCACTTACAATTGCAGAAATTGCATGCTCAAGACTTGGCAGCTTCCCACTTCCATAAAGCGCTGCTCTTCGATTCTCAAACCTGGGATGAAGGCCATTTAAGAAGTGCCTCACACGTCTCCTCTCAGTCCACTTATTATATTTCTCAGCACACTTACCACATTCCATCTCAACAGGATCGTAGTAGTCAAGGTCACTCCACAATCTTTTTAGTTTTGGCACATACTCCACAACAGTCCTTTCTCCTTAGCTCAGCTCCTGCAATTCCTTCTGAATCTTACATGCTAACATCTCATTTCCCACTCCTGAATATGTTCCCTTCAGGAGCCTCCAAATTTCTGAGGCATCCTTAATCCTCTCCACTTGTTTTGCAATTTGAGATGAGACTGAGCTCAACAGCCACGCCCTAACCAGTGCATTGGTCATCCTCCATTTTTGGCCTTCTTTTGAACCTTCTTCCTCAGGTTTCTCTACTGTCCCAAGAATGTACCCTTCCAATTTCCTTGAAACTAAGATGGTTTCAGCATGCTCAGCCCAACTGACATAGCTCTCTGGACCCTCTAACTTTACATGTGGCATCTGCAGAGGGTGTATTTCTTCCTTCATCTCAACATCTGATTTTGAGCTGGTGGCTTGTTTGCTGATTGCTTCCAATAGAGCACTATACTTTTCGTCCATTGCCTGCAATACAGCAGCAAGCTCACCAGCAGTAACTGCCGCTGGAGCACTACCATTGCCAGCCATACCTGCAACAAGTCCTCCAAGCCCTCACCTTGAACTTTGATTTGAATCTGTCCCCAATCTTGTCTCCGCCCAGGGCCACCACCTACACCACTCAAGGTTGCTGCCGGGCACCCTGCTCCACCACAGCCACCGCCGGCCGCCCTGCTTGCCGCAGCCAACTAGTCCCGATCTGGCTCTCCACCACAGCAAATCCGGCCCCAACACCTCCACCGCAGCCTTCCAGCAGCCCCCCGCTATCAATCCGCGAGACTCCTGCACAGATCCTCGTCATGCTCTGATACCATGTTGTTGATTTGGGAGATTGGGGCAGAGCAAGATCAGGAACGAGAGAGAGAGAGAGAAGAGGATTTTTCTGGAAAACTCTGTTTCTTTCATCTCTGCAGTCTAGGTATATACATGCCTATCTTACATTCCAACCCTTCTACAGCTTAACTATTACATCTCAGTACTGCCAACAATGTAGATATTGGATATTTAGTAAAATGGGATATTAGATATTTTGGATTTCATAATTAATTATCCGACTAGCTTCTTGGTACATGCAAGTTACAACTCTTCGTCAATGTGGAGGAGGAAACTGACTTAAAAGGTCATATTTCCTTCAGGTATAAATTGCTCCCTTCCGTGGATGACAAGGATAAAAATCGACAAGGATGAAGATTGCTATTGGCACGGCTAAGGGACTTTCTTGATGCTATCTCGCCAGTGATCTACAAGGCCTACAACATCTTGCTCGACTCGGTAAGCCACACGTAACTTCAGACTTTCCGATAAGAAAAGAAAAGAGTTTTTAAATGTCCTCATTTTGGAACAGTACTGATGGTTACTGAAAAATGGGGTCGAACAGTACTTCACCTTTTATGTTGAAATTACGAGAAAAGTGTCCCACAAATGAAAACTAATTTGATCTTGAATCTTAATTTTAAATCTGTACCTTTTGACCAATTGAACCATCTAAGATGCCATGTTTCTGAATTTAGCTAGTCCAGTGCACTATGTGTAGCTCTGACCTGACTGGAACTCTGAATATTCTTGTATGAATGCCATACCTGAGAAATCCTATATTGTACTAGCCTCACCATCCAACTTATCGAGATACATTTTGCCGTCATGGTCACACAATTGTCCACTTAGATATGGAGCTTCATATGTACCCTGTCTACCTATATTAGAGAATGAATCCACTTTCTGAACAAGAGTGCTTTGAAGCATTTACTCTCGCAGCTATCTACAAGCCATGAACAAGTATCTAACTTATTTACATCTTCTTTCCTCCGCACAGCGCGGGCTATAACGTCAGTCTGAGCCTCCACGAGCTCGATGCCGTCAGGGACCATCACTCTACACGCTTGCCGATGCAGTGGTCGTTCAGGTTGACTCGACGACTAGGTAGCAGCAGGAGCAGATGTGAAAAAAACGGTGGTCATCGAGGTCGACTTGACCTGCTAAGTGTGCATTTGCTTTTGAAGCACTTCTCTTCTTCGTAATCAGTCATTTAGGCTACAAAACTGCTACTTCTCTGTTCATATAAGCTTATCGATATGTATGATGCTCTCACCTAATGTATTTTATGAATGTGCACTGCCAGTATTGCATTTCTACTGCTGTATTTTTATTTTCCCAATCAATAAGATGGTACTGTCACTGCTATTGAATTGCTCTGCTTTCCAAAGTTCAGCAAGTTATATAAGTTCAGCAAATAGTTGCGTGCACATGTGCTACCCACGAAAAAAACAATTGAAAAGGGCAACGCCCATGATAGCTAGGTACTGTACAAGCACGTTGTCAACTACAATAGCTAGGTTGGTACGCACAGGCATGCAGAGGAGGCGCGCCCTGGGCGCGCGCCAGCAATTAGTATTGACTAGCAGAATGCCCGTGCGTTGCTACGGGCTATCCGCAATATTTGTAACATCCGGGTTCAACACAAAAACCCTATCCAATGACGCACCTTTCCTTTTTCTGTCGGAACCCCTCATTCTTGACCGATTTTCCGCCGTAGCGAGACATTTCTCGTTTTTTGTCTCACTGGCGCCACCTCCTTTAAAAGCATATGACAGCCAACTCATCTTCGCCATGCATTGCAGTAAGGATGAAATTTTCTTGTTTATGATATAATAGAGTGGGTTAAACTAACACATACTATTGACACAAAACAACAAATAACTATAGAGATCTTTCCTAGTCACCAATAAGCTCCACCTCCATCCCACATATGCTAGAAGGGATAATTGTCGTTTTTCTCTTCTTCATATTTCCCTACGTCTTCTACTCCATGCCTCTTCGCCAATCCATTTAATTGGCACCAACCAGCACCACGTCAACATTAATGTGTTCATCATCGATGCCTCATCTTCTTCTTTCTCATTCCTCGGCAACTTTAGTTCTCGTTCCTACTTATTTCCTAGAATACTCTTTCTTTCTTTTTTTCTCTTATTATTTGGAACACTCTTACTTTCTCCAACACCATGCACCACTTTGGCTTCAGTTCTTTTTCCTTCTTGTTTTTGGAACACTCTTCCTTTTTACTATAGCATGAACCACCTAGCTAGTGTTGTGTCATGTTGTCCTCACCCGCGAACATTTCGGCCACCGTCATCGAGTGGACATCCCGCGGAGCATAGACTTCATCCATCTTGGTGAATGCTAGGTCGCCCATGTCGCGAGCGCATGGTGGTCGTTGTCCATGTTGGCAAGCAGTGCTCGGTGCTTTGCAATGTAACTGAGAGCCCGTTGATTGTTTTTGCCCACAAGCGCTTTCAAAATGATTCGCTATGACTAATTGCTTGCTTAATTAATTAAGTACACAAAAAATGAATGACCTACCTATTTCTCTACATGCCTAATTAATTGCCAACCAAATCAATTAATTATCTGACTAATTGGAAATATCCCTACTTCTAATTATCTATAGGCATTGGCTAACAAATTAATTAATTGCATTAATAACTCAATTTTTAAATTGATTCAGTGCGAAAAAATTCATATTCAAATGGACCTAATTAATTGCATCAATGGTTTGATTTCCAAATTGGTTTAGTGCTCGATTTCTAAATTATTTTCGCATGAATGGCTGCTACCAAACGACTATGACGATGACTACCGAGTAATGTAGGACACATTTCCTTAATAAATTTCTTGAAATTTAAATGGACACATTTGATTTGAGAATGTAGCCGTCTAGCTTTTTATTTGACTGACAAGAAATATAATATGACCGCGTCCACATGGCGGTCTGACAAGCCACCTCCCGTCACGATCGTCCTTGATGCCGTGTGTGACGCCCGGATAATTAAGCTACAGTGAACCTCCGCTAATGATGCCACGTCACCTCAGTTACTGCTGCTAATCCCTCGTTAGTTCAAAAACCGGTTCAAAATTCAAATTCCAAATATGGCATACAATAAAAGTTTTCAAACATTGAAACAAAATGTTCGGGGTGAACCAAATATTGCATAGATAATTGTGGTAGAGAAACCAAACCTTGATAAAATGTTTAAGGGCTCTAAAATAATTTAAACAGTAGTGAAAACAATTAAACAAATGTCTATTGAATTTTATAAAATATTAAAACTATTTTATTATGGGTTAAGATTTAATCTAACAGTAGATTGTTTATAAATACAAATTTAGGTGCTAGTTATAATTTTTATAAATCTAAAAATAAAAGAAACTAGAAATAAAACAGTACAAGAAAATAAATAAAAGAAAAGATAAAAACAGAAAACAAAATAGAAATAAAAAAAAGAGAGAAAGGCCCCCACTGGGCTTCGGCCCAGTAGGCCGGCCCACTCGGCCACAGGCCCAGGCCGCCCCCCCACTACCCCCTCCTTATCCACTCCCCCTGTAACCCTAACCCTCACCCGATCCCCACTTCCCCCCCACTCTCCCCTCACTCCCTCGATCCAAATCGGGATCGAGGCGACCACGCCCCCGACCCCGACGACATCGCCCCGACGCACGTCACTGTCCTAGGCCCCCCCCCCACCGGAGCACCACCCCCATCGCCCTGTCGTCTCGCCGTCCCGCTACCCCATCGGTCGCCCCCGACGCCGCCACCGGTTCCCGTCGCCACCACGCCGGCGCCCCCAATCCGCCTGGACCGCGCCTTCGCCGGGCCTCCCTCACCGGACGCCGCCACCTCGCCGTCCTCCTCCACTCCGTCGCTCGTCCACGACATCCCCCTCGACCCCCGCTGCCATTTCCCCTACGGCCCCAGTGAGCACGCGCCTCGCTTCCTCCCTCTCCCTTGCCGCGCCCGCTCATCGCCACAAGCCCCCGCGCGCGCTCACTGCATCGGCCGCGCGCCCCGGCCGAACCGCCCGCGCCACTGCCTTCCCTTTCCCCGGACTCTGCTGCCGCGCCCGCTGTCACATCCCCTCGCCCGAGCTCACATGCGCCGCCCCCGCCGCGGCCCCTGCGGGCCGCGCTCGGCCATCGCCGCAGGCGCATCGCCCTCCCCCCACCCCGCGCGTGTATGCTACTGCGCTGCTGCCGCGCTCGCTCGCCTCTGACCTCGCCTTGCCTCGCCTCCGGCCGGCACTTGACCGCACCCCCCGCGCCGCTCGCGCAAGTCCCGCTCACACGCCTCCTCCCGCGTCCGTCGTCGACGCTCGCCTTAGCTCCGCTCCGGCACCGATCGCCGCACGTCCTCTCGCATCCCTTCACTCGTCGGTGGCTGCTGCTGCCCGCCTCCACTCGTCGGCGGCTGCGGCGCCACACTGCTGCCCCGGATGCCTCCCCTGTCGGGCGCCCGGCGCCCGTCGCCCGGGCTCGCCCCATCGGGCGCCCATGCCCGTAACCCGTGTACCCGCCCTGCATAGGCCCCCTGGGCCACTGACACGGGGGCCCCATGGCCCCAGAACGTTTTATTAAAAAAAAGAATTAAAAAAGGATAAATATAAAATATATAACTAATTATTTAATATTAATTACAGAAATAATTAACTTAATTAATTTTGATTAATTAAACTAAACAAATAATTAATTTAATTAAACATTAGTTATCTAATTAACCTGGTTAATTAATTAGCTAATTAATTAGTATGACATGCGGGACCCACGCGCCAGTTTGACCAAGTCAACTGACTGTTGACTGCTGACATCACCCTGATGTCATGCTGACATCATAATGGCATTTCCTAATTAAATTAATTCTGATAATTCTAAAAATGAATTAAAACTTTGAAAATTAATATAAAATAAACCGTAGCTCGGATGAAAAAACTTTGTACATGAAAGTTGCTCAGAACGACGAGACGGATTCGGATACGCAGCCCGTTCGTCCGCCACGTGTCCCTAGCATAGTGAACCTGCAACATTTCACCTCCGGTTCATCTGTCCAAAAACGCGAAACACCGGGGATCCTCTTCCGGATGTTATCCCCCTTCACCGGTATCACCTAATACCGCGTTAGGGCACCCCTAGCGCCGTTACTTGCCTTGTCATGCATCGTTATGCATCTGTTTGCATTATATTTATTGTTTCTTCCCCCCTCTTCTTCCGCTAGACACCGAAACCGACGCCGCTGCTACCCAGTACGACTACGGAGTTGACGACCCCTCTCTCTTGCCAGAGCAACCAGGCAAGCCCCCCCCCTTTGATCACCAGATATCGCCTACTCTTCTCTATACTGCTTGAATTAGAGTAGTGTAGCATGTTACTGCTTTCCGTTATTCCTATCCTGATGCATAGCCTGTCCTTGCTACTACTGTTGTTACCATTACCTACTATCCTACTGCTTAGTATAGGATGCTAGTGTTCCATCAGTGGCCCTACACTCTTGTCCGTCTGCCATGCTATACTACTGGGCCGTGATCACTTCGGGAGGTGATCACGGGCATATACTATATACTTTACACTGTTACATTACCTGTGATACTGTTCGGAGATGGGGGCTGAAGGGGCAGGTGGCTCCATCCCGGTAGAGGTGGGCCTGGGTTCCCGACAGCCCCCGATTGTTACTTTGTGGCGGAGCGACAGGGCAGGTTCAGACCACCTAGGAGAGAGGTGGGCCTGGCCCTGGTCGGCGTTCGCGGATACTTAACACGCTTAACGAGATCTGGGTATTTGATCTGAGTCTGGCCATTTGGTCTATACGCACTAACCATCTACGCGGGAGTAGTTATGGGTATCCCGGCGTCGTGGTATCAGCCGAAGCCTTCGTGACGTCAGCGACTGAGTGGCGCGCGCCGGATTGGACTGGAACGCCACTAGGCTAGGTCTGCTTCCGGCCGCGTACGCAACGTGCAGGTGTGCTAAGGGCGATGGGCCCAGACCCTTGTGCGCTTAGGTTTAGACCGGCGTGCTGACCTCTCTGTTGTGCCTAGGTAGGGCTGCGACGTGTTGATCTTCCGAGGCCGGGCATGACCCAGGAAAGTGTGTCCGGCCAAATGGGATCGAGCGTGTTGGGGAATGTGGTGCACCCCTGCAGGGAAGTTAATCTATTCGAATAGCCGTGATCTTCGGTAACAGGACGACTTGGAGTTGTACCTTGACCTTATGACAACTAGAACCAGATACTTAATAAAACACACCCTTCCAAGTGCCAGATACAACCGGTGATCGCTCTCTCACAGGGCGACGAGGGGAGGGTCATCGGTTAGGGTTATGCTATACGATGCTGCTTGGAGGACTTCAGTCTACTCTCTTCTACATGCTGCAAGACGGAGGCTGCCAGAAGCGTAGTCTTCGAAAGGACTAGCTATCCCCCTCTTATTCCGGCTTTCTGCAGTTCAGTCCACATATAATAGCCTTATTCCAGTTGATACCAATGCATACATATGTAGTATAGCTCCTTGCTTGCGAGTACTTTGGATGAGTACTCACGGTTGCTTTCTCCCTCTTTTCCCCTATCCCTCTACCTGGTTGTCGCAACCAGATGTTGGAGCCCAGGAGCCAGATGCCACCTTCAACGACGACTCCTACTACACCGGAGGTGCCTACTACTACGTGCTGCCCGCTGGCGACGACCAGGAGTAGTTAGGAGGATCCCAGGCAGGAGGCCTGCGCCTCTTTCGATCTGTATCCCAAGTTGTGCTAGCCTTCTTAAGGCAAACTTGTTTAACTTATGTCTGTACTCAGATATTGTTGCTTCCGCTGACTCGTCTATGATCGAGCTCTTGTATTCGAGCCCTCGAGGCCCCTGGCTTGTAATATGATGCTTGTATGACTTATTTTATTTATAGAGTTGTGTTGTGATATCTTCCCGTGAGTCCCTGATCTTGATCGTACACGTTTGCGTGTATGATTAGTGTATGATTAAATCGGGGGCGTCACACCGTGATCCACTCCCTGGCATTCTCGAGCATCGCGCCAGGGTTAGACCCAGCCATGACATCTTCCATGGTGTCGTGCACGACGTCCCTCCGCAAGAGCGGGCGTATGCGTACGCCCATAGAAAACTTGTGACTGTCAATTAATAGTAGAGATAATGATAATAAATAATATAGCATGGGGATTAGCAATTTGTTATGAAGTAATATATTATTTTATTATGAAAGGAGATCGAGAAAAAACTTATATCTGTCTTTTAGGGAAGTGATCTCACATATATGATGCTAAATACCCGTGGGTTGCTACGGGATGAAATAATATTTAAAGAGTGGTAGTGGTGGCGTGTGACCGATTGTCGTAGGTCATCACCATCGTCCTTGCGGGTGCGGTCGGAACCCTCGACCGTTAGTGCTTGGTCGTCCTCAAGTACGCGACTGTTGACCTTGTTCTATGGCATCTGTTATCCTCGACCACAAATATTTTGGCAACCATCAGTGTGTGGACAACGGTCATCATCCATCTTTACGAATGCTTGGTCGCTCATGTCACGAGACGTGGTGGTTGTTATCTATGTTGGCAAACGTTGGCCAACCATGTCGTTGAGAGCATGTTGGCAGTCACCAATGGCAGCAATAGCCTAGCTACTGGCCGTCCTCGCCCACAAACGCTTTCAAACTGATTCGCCACGATTAACTGCCTGCCTAATTAATTAATAACATGCCTAATTAACGACATGCCTAATTATCTGCATGCTTATTAATTGTTTGCCTATTTAACTAATTATTTGTCTAATTCAAAAAATCCCTATTTCTAATTGTACACAATCCTAATTAACTGGATGTATAATTAATTAGTTGAATTAATGATTCGGTTTTTGAATTGATTCAATGCAAAAAAATGCTTATTTAAATAGACCTAATTAATCGCACACATAATTAACTGCCTGACTAACTAATTACATTAATGGCTTGATTTTGAAATTGATTCAGCACTTGGTTTTTAAATTGTTTTTGCATTAATGGTTGTGTGTGAAATGGCAATGTAGCAACATTTCTTTAATAGTATATATATTAGATAATGACTTCCTCTAAGAAGCTCCACTTTTGTGCGTGTGTTTTTAACAAACAGTTCATTTATATATATGACAGTCATATAATCCCACTGGGGTTTTTAGTACTATACTACAAGCAACGAAATTATCACCCTGAAGAATACCGCCACAAGGAACCTAGAGACAAATAAACAGTGGATCTGCAACCATTGAAGTTAAATATATGGCAACTTAATGGGAAATTGTTATTTTCCTTTCCTCCGCAGGTTTCCTTATCTCCACATTAATTGTTTCTGGGTCTTCGCTCCTCGCTTTGACTCTCAGAGCACATCCAAATTTTTATGTACTTGGTTTTTTTCTTTTTTGCTAATTTTGGGAAATCAGCACCAAGCAAGGCATCGCTTATCCTGGTAGTTTCTCTAATTTTGTTGAAATAGTAAACATGGTTTTGAGGATCTTGTCTTACAATTTTAACATCATGTCAGCTAAACTTACACATCACACAGGTAAACCAGCTAGAGATTGAGAAGTAGTGCATTTTGGTCACCAAGAGCATTCTCATATTTGACCAAAGAAAATTTTCCAAACAAAAAGCACGCCGTTGCAGCTGGATGGCTGTGCCAATGCATGCGCTAATTAACCCCACACGACCAGCAGCCAAGACAGTTCTGCAACTGCATGTTTGCTTAACCCGTCGCTTCATCTGAGTACGCCAAAACTATGAAGCTATATTGGTTTACTACTTCCAGTCGCAAATCAGTCTCAATTCACCTGGCCAGGCAAAAGTTGCATCCAATGCGTAAGCACGATCAGGAGGATTGACAAAAATCCAGATAATTAGTGTACCTGTGACTTGGAGTTGACTTGATGCAACTGCCGCTTCTTGATTCGCCTACTCCTTCTTTGGTCTCCTCTCAACACTACCACTCTACCAGATCCGTGTCCATGAAATCGAACCCTTCGCCATTACGGAGGCAGGGGAGGTGGCGTTGGGAGGCGCCGAGCAAGGTGGCCAGCAGCGAGCGGGACGGTGGCGGCGGCAGCGAGCCATCGAAAGGACGGCGGCATTCTGCAACGGGAGAGGCGGCGGGCTGCGTGCGAGCATAGGTTAGACCTCTCGCTGGAAGTCCCAAAGGATGTGGGCGTTGGTTTTCTTTTAAGGGGTGCCCCATCATTGATTTGGTTTGGAGAGGATCGGAAAACGGGATCTGTTTCCTTTTTCGTGTGCGACAACATAATTGGAAGGGACGACAACTGACGAACGAAAGTACGAAACCGACCATCACGACCGCAGACTCCTCCATTACGAGTAGAGATAGCCTTTGAGGTAATTGAAATCTATTACCATATAATTACTGTATTCGAAATTTTCTGAGTTATGGCCTTACCATACCTGGATTGATAGCCTTTAGGATAATTTAAATTTATTACCATATAATTACCATATTCGAAATTTTCTGAGTCATGACCTTACCATATTTGGATTGATGAGATTTCTGAGTTTATAGCCTTTCCATGCATGGATTAATTGTGATTGATTACCATAAATACGTTGGATATTGCCGGCCAGACGAGAGAGGAGGAAAACCGATGGAAGGGGGTGGTGGGAAGGTGGGACAAAAAAAAACCAGACGAAAATAACCGGTTGAAAATAAACCGGTTGAAAATGATGGGACTATTCAACCAACTCGTCCATTAGGAGTAGAGATTGAAAGTCGGAAGTAAAACATGCGCTGATGTGCCGGTGAATTGTGTAGAAGTGAACAGAGAGGAGGTTGCCTTTGAATCCGATGGCTACTACCTATAATGCATGCCTCGATCTATGGCTAGAATTAATTGGGGTGACGTGGCTTAAGAAGAAGCAAGAGAATTCCTTATAATAGGGAGCTCCTATTTATATATAGTACTCATAAAAAAGACAATGGTCATACCCATTAATAAATAATAATAATAATTTCAGATATCCTTATTTAGTACCCGACCTCACGTAGCTGGCACCTCCTCTCCCAAGTTTAGGTTTTCTCCGCCTCCCGCCGGCGCCGCGGCCGGTCCGCCTCGTCTCTGGTGACTTTAGGGTCATGGAAGCGCGGTGGATCCCGGCCCTCGTCGATTTATATGGTTTTTTAAGTTTTGTTAGGGTTTGTGCCTTACTCAGGAAGGCGAGATAGCGACGGCTCACTAAAGATGGAATAAGGTTCTCCCCGTCTAGCCCCCGTTCTGGTGGTGCGTATAGCATCGTTAGTGAGCATATGGAGATGTGTCTCCGACGGATCTATCTTTGGTGGATCTGCTCGGATTTGTTCGTCATTCATTTACGTTTGTGTGTCTTTAGGTTGGATCCTTCCGGTCTACACTACTCTTTATTGACGACGGTAGTTATGGTGCGCTGGTCCTGTGAGGCCTTAGCACGACGACTTTCCAACTGTCTAGTACAATAAATTTTGCTAGATTTCGATGAGGGAGGGGCGATGACGACGGCATGCTTTTCTTGTAGTCGTCGCTAGATAGTTTATGAATCTAGATATATTTTTTATTATTTCTGATGTTCGTGGTACTGTCACGATTGATTTTGTTTTTTAAAACGAAGCTACACGCATGGAGGACGGAGCGTCTTTGGCTTTTTGGGTGCATCAGCATGGTTCCTAGCATAGGTTCTTAACTGATGCCATGTATTTCCTTCCGCCCCCCTCCTTTCTGTTTTTCTACTTTCTTTACACAACTTTATGGCTTCTGCACCACAGTGCGTAACATAAGTTTCTTATAACTGAAATTTGATCACCGGGCTGTGCCCTGTTTTGAAATGCATAGGTAGAGTGAGATATTTTTATTTCAAAAGAAAAAAACATAATTAAAAATAAATAGATCGAGAGTTTCTCAAAAAAAAAAATCAGATATCCTTGAATCTCCCAACACCACTCAAGCAACATTAAAATCTTCTCGCCCTGTGCACTCAAATTTTGTTGTATAGATCCTGCAAAAAAAAGTCTTCTTGTATAGCTGTATCCCGGCTTTTTTTTGAACACGGGAAAGGGACTAGAAAGTCCCCGAAGCTGCTTCACATGACAAAAGTGATAGTACACCATAAAGAGGACCCTGGGAGAACTGCAGTTAGAGACACGTCCTCTCTATTTACACCATAAAGAGGACCCTGGAAAAACTGCAGTTAGAGACACGTCCTCTCTATTTGCAAACAGGACCCTAAGGTAAAAATAAAACGGTTTTGCTATTTTTCATCCGGCTGAATTCAATTGGCTTTCATCCGTTTTTTTAGCCGTGCGATCTATGTGCCGTGATTCGTGTTTTTTTTGTCCCACTGTTGCCATTTTTTCTTATCAGGCCCGCTTAATATCCTGGAGACCCGATACGCTTCCTTTGCTGTCGCCCGCAATCGCCCGCATAGTTGGGTTGGCCCGTTCCCCTCCTCCTCGTTTCCCCTTCTCATTTCACAGACGCAACTAGTAGAACAGAGTGAGGGAGAGACAGTCATGGCGATTTGGAGCTCTCCTCGCCGCCCAATACAGTACAGTGGTGGTCCGGCGTCTGGCTGCCCCGCCCCCTACGTTTGTGTGTCTTTAGGTTGGATCCTTCCGGTCTACACTACTCTTTATTGACGACTGTAGTTATGGTGCGCTGGTCCTGTGAGGCCTTAGCACGACGACTTCCAACTGTCTAGTACAATAAATTTTGCTAGATTTCGATGAGGGAGGGGCGATGACGACGGCATGCTTTTCTTGTAGTCGTCGCTAGATAGTTTATGAATCTAGATATATTTTTTATTATTTCTGATGTTCGTGGTACTGTTACGATTGATTTTGTTTTTTAAAATGAAGCTACACGCATGGAGGACGGAGCGTCTTTGGCTTTTTGGGTGCATCAGCATGGTTCCTAGCATAGGTTCTTAACTGATGCCATGTATTTCCTTCCGCCCCCCTCCTTTCTGTTTTTCTACTTTCTTTAAACAACTTTATGGCTTCTGCACCACAGTGCGTAACATAAGTTTCTTATAACTGAAATTTGATCACCGGGCTGTGCCCTGTTTTGAAATGCATAGGTAGAGTGAGATATTTTTATTTCAAAAGAAAAAAAACATAATTAAAAATAAATAGATCGAGAGTTTCTAAAAAAAATCAGATATCCTTGAATCTCCCAACACCACTCAAGCAACATTAAAATCTTCTCACCCTGTGCACTCAAATTTTGTTGTATAGATCCTGCAAAAAAAAATCTTCTTGTATAGCTGTATCCCGGCTTTTTTTTTGAACACGGGAAGGGGACTAGAAAGTCCCCGAAGCTGCTTCACATGACAAAAGTGACAGTACACCATAAAGAGGACCCTGGGAGAACTGCAGTTAGAGACACGTCCTCTCTATTTACACCATAAAGAGGACCCTGGAAAAACTGCAGTTAGAGACACGTTCTCTCTATTTGCAAACAGGACCCTAAGGTAAAAATAAAACGGTTTTGCTATTTTTCATCCGGCTGAATTCAATTGGCTTTCATCCGTTTTTTTAGCCGTGCGATCTATGTGCCGTGATTCGTGTTTTTTTTGTCCCACTGTTGCCATTTTTTTTTATCAGGCCCGCTTAATATCCTGGAAACCCGATACGCTTCCTTTGCTGTCGCCCGCATAGTTGGGTTGGCCCGTTCCCCTCCTCCTCGTTTCCCCTTCTCATTTCACAGACGCAACTAGTAGAACAGAGTGAGGGAGAGACAGTCATGGTGATTTGGAGCTCTCCTCGCCGCCCGATACAGTACAGTGGTGGTCCGGCGTCTGGCTGCCCCGCCCCCTCCGTCTGCCGCGCTGTATTTCCCACCGGGTCTGCAGCATCCCCCCCCAACCACCACCACCACCACCGCGCCTCCTATTTTTTTCCTGCGAGCGCTTCCGTTCCTCTGATTCGGTATTCTCGTCGATTTGTGCCATTCCCAGATCTGTTTGTTAGCCGCGTGTAGAGTTTTCTCGGCCGGATCTTGTTGTTTGTGGTAGTTGCATGTGTTACCCGCAGATATTTTTTGTAGATGTATGTGGTTTGTGTTGTTCCTTGAGTAGATCACTGATATTCATGTTAAAATTAGACTAGAAGTACACTTATCCCTTCGGCGTCTGCTAGTTTGGTAGGTTGTTGTTCGTCTGGTCTGTGTTTTGATGTAGATGGCTGGGATTGGTGGGTTAAGTTTCGTGATGTGTAATTGGTGGACTCAATTTATTCAGTTTAGTAGCAATGATTTTGGACTGTAATTTTTAGTGGTTTTGGTTAGTGATTTGGACTGTAACTGTGAATGAATTGGACAGTGATGTGTCCTGAATTTTTCCAGTTAAGTAACATTGATTTGGACTTCAATTTTCAGTGTTTTGGGTAGTGATTTGGACTGTAACTTGTGAATTGGACAGTGATGTGATTTAATTTTTTCAGTTAAGTAACAATGATTTGGACTGTAATTTATAGTGTTTTGGTTAGTGATTTGGACTGTAACTTTGAGTTAATTGGACAGTGATGTGGACTGAATATTTCAGATAAGTAACGGTGATTTGGCCTGTAGTTTCAGTCTTTTATTAGTCTACCTTACACTGCAATTTTTGAGTGTTTTGTTCCATTGGCTTGTAATTTCAGGAATGTGTAAGTTACAGTGGTCTACTCTGAATTTTTCCACTTTTTCCAGCACACTACATTAAACTGAATATCAGTGTACTTATAATCTAATTTTAATGTGAATTTAACCTTGTAACTTACTACTCTATGTTATAAAATTTCCATTGATCTACTGTTTAGGAGTGAATTTTCCATCTAAATTCTGTCTGCCATGTGAGAGTCAGATTAGGGTTTTTCTGTACAAATTTTGGATTTGTTTGTGTTTAGGTTGGGTGAGCGCAGATGGTCATTTTGATCTGTTTTGATTGTTCTAGGTGTGTGAGTTGGGCAGGTTTTGTGCTCTTGTACTTCTGAATGTGTCATGTCTGGCCATTTTGGGATCTGAACATCACAATTTTGGGACTAAGTGTGATCTCTGTCCTAACTTGGGCATTTATGTTGCTACTGGAACTGCAAATCACAATTAACAAGGAGATTAGGACTGTGATATTGCACTGAATGTCCTCATTATCTGGTGCCGCTGTAACTAACGGCATATCCCTTATGTGATCTGATATCTTTTTTATTGTAGTCTGGTAATTCTTAGTGGATTTCGTAGTGTAATTACTTTATCTTTTTAGTGTAATTACTATAGTGTAACAACACTGATTGCATCTAATCTTTTTGAATGTAATCTAGTAATCCTAGTGGATTCACACTGTAATTCTCAACGGATTTTCACTCTAATTCCCAATGGATTTACACTGTAGTTCTCACTGGATTTTACAGTGTAATTCCTAGTAGATTCTATAGTGTAATTCCTAGGGGGTTTACAGTGTAATTCTTAGTGAATTTACACTGTAATTCTTAGTGGATTTGGTATGTAATTCCCATTTTTAGCATGTAAGTGTTAATGCTTTTCCCCTTTTTTAGCTACATGCGCTAGTTCGGCGTTGGATTTTGCATCCTTCAGTTGTAGCTTGATGTAAGATCGCTCTGCCCTGTATGTGTGCTTTGATTTTCTCAAGTTTGGATATGTCATTTTAGGAACTAGAGATTCAGTTGCTTTGTGTTTTCGTTGTCCCCGTTGGTGCGGATAGTATATTGTCCTGAGCATGTCGTAGTGTCATGATTTTCTCCACCATTTCTTAGTTTCTTGTAATGTTTATTTTTATTGTGGCTTGTATATGAATTCACAGTGCATTCGTTGGTGTAATTTTAGCTGTATTGTAGTGTAATTTGGAGTAAATTATTTTTAACCAGTTATGTATGTATTCTTGCTTGATGCTAATGTTAGTTTCTGTTTGTTTTTTTCCAGCGTGTTTTGGATAGTTTTTTATTTGTTAGGCTCTTTAGTTAATCTTCTGTAATACAATTCTAATTGAAGTAGGTTTAAATGTTACAGCTATATTTTACTGTGATTTTTATTATATGCCCCTGCACCCACTTCAAATGTAATTAGATCATTTTTGTGCCTGCAAGCAACACAATATAATTGCTTTATTTTGTGTACCTACAGTTGCTAGGTTCGAGTTTTATTGTATGCTTTGTATGCTTACCGTTTTTCTCTTCCCCGTTGGTGTTAGGAGGTGTTTCTGCATATTTGAATTCATTGTTCTGGTCAGTACTATGCCATTCCATGTAGTTTGTCATGTCAGGCTCAGGCTCCACGTATTGTTGCTGCACAAAGTAAATCAATGTTATATCATTAGCCGATGAATAGTGTCGGTAGATTTTCTCTATTTTAGTTTTCTATGTATTTTTGCAATGCAGCTACGCCTTGTACATCATTTGCGCCTGAAGTAGCTCAGTAAAAGAGTATGATCCACTTTGTTATTTGTCAGGAAACTAGTTAGAGAAAGCATGTTTTTGATAATGTTTTTTGTTTTCAGGATTGTTTTCTGCTATTAGATAGCCATATGTTAAGGAAATCAACTTCATCTTTCTTGAGGTACATCGCCTGTCCTTTGATGCTGCATTTCATTGCATTTGGTTCGATTGTAGGCACCTGCACTCAATATTTTGAGTAAATTATCTCTTAATGCAAACAAGTATTCAGTTCTGAACTGTAAATAAACGCAGAGTAATTTTGCAAAGAAGGTCCCAGTAATTTTATCTAACAGTCACAAATTTGTCCTTTCAGTTCTGAACTGTAAATATGTTATCAGTTTTGTTTGTTGCTACTAGTGTGAGTGCCTTCTAGCGTGAATGTTTTTAGCCTGATTTTTGTTTGTCATTTTTCTGTTAATTTCAATTTTTAGTGCTTATGTTAATGCCTATCAATATTCAGTGTAAGCAAGCATCAGATCATAGCAGTTTACACTTCCAAAGTTACTTAAATTCAGTCCTTCAATCACAGGTACAGAGTAGTTTTTAAGAACAAGTAGAAAGTGTCTAAAACTAGCAGATCAAAGTCTCTTAACAGTGTTTGGTCTTTCAGTTTCCAAAGTCTGTGAAAATAGCCATATTTTCTCTCAACTGGAGCAATCCTCCCCCTTGCATGTTTTTAACTAGTTTTCCCAAAATGGAATTGCTAGCTTCCTGAGCATGTTTTGATCCCTGTTGTGTGTTTATTTCTGCAAATTCAAAAATATGATCTGGGCATCTAGTTTTCAGTTTTCCTGTGATCATAGACTACTAGTTCATGCGACCATATCCTAGTTCTTCCTAGGGTTTCTCTTGGCTCATGCTTTTGCGTGATTTTGTTCCTATTTTCGATCTGTGTAGATTTTGGCTTAACTTAGCCTATGTTGATGATCCACTACAGGTATGTTCTTTCTTCCAGATTTGTTCCGGCAAGAGAGAGACGACAGGAGGTGATGAATGCACAGGAGGGGTGGTGTTTACCCGTGTTTTTTTTTGCTTCTCCAGCCATGTTTGTGTTCTAGATCATGGATGAATCGCTCTCTCTGGTGGCGCTTCTCCAGGGATAAATTTGGTACTTTCTCAGTGGAATTGTAATGTAATTCTTTTGTGTGTTTTTAGTGGAATTACATTGTACTTTTAGTGGAATTACAGTGTATTTTTAGTGGAATTACGGTGCATTTTCAGTTTTTTACACTGTAATTGTTAGTGGAATTACAGTGGAATTTACACTGTAAATCTTAGTGGGTTTACAGTGTATTTTTAGTTGATTTTTGCTCTGTATCTGCAAGTGGCATTTTTAGTGGAATTACTGTGCATTTGCAGTGGTTTTTACACTGTAATTATTAGTGGAATTGCAGTGGAATTTACAGTGTAAATCTTAGTGGGTTTACATTGTATTTTTAGTGGATTTTTGCTCTGTATTTGCAAGTGGCATTTTTAGTGGAATTGCAATGGATTTTTAGTGGATTACTGTGCATTTTCCGTGGTTTTTACACTATAATTATTAGTGGTATTTTAGCCCTTTGTATAGTTGATTCACAGCATCAGCAACTGTAATTTCTCAGTATTTTAGTGCTCAGAGTGTTATTCGGCGCTGTGTGGTTAGATGTCATCAGTTTTGATCCTTTTCATCCTCCTGTAGTTAGCTTAGTCCACCTTTTGTTAGCTTTTAGCTGCTTTCTGTACGGGTTTAGGGTGTGGACCCGTTTATAGTTTGGTGGGCAGAAAGAATAGGGGAATAGAGGACACGAGACATGTGACATTTGTCATCCTTTAGTTGACTGAAAAATATGAATGAAAGCGAATTAAATTTCATCCGGATGTAGAATAGACAGTCCCAAATAAAAAAGCAATCCAACTGTGTATCCCGTCAAGCTGTGTAGGCTCCACCCTCACGCCGTGTGCCATGGTTTCCTACAACAAGCACCTGCCGAGCACAAGCAACTCGGCGGGAACGCCGCCACGCTCGCTCCGCAGAGTGCGGCCTCCCCTGTGTCCGCTATCGTGGCCGTGCCGCCGCCAACGCATCAGCGAGGACGTCGCTTTCGAGTCAGGAACGTGATCGCTACGCGTGCGCTAGCGCTTTGCTGGGCTTCTCTTGGATCGCAAGGTTCGGTTTTTTATGGGATTTTACGCTTTACGTTCGTATTAGGAAAGAGTGATGTATGTCGAGGCATTTTATCTTTTACGTATAGGAAAGAGTAGGAAAGAGGGTCGAGGAATTTTAGGCTTTACGTTCCAGGAAAGAGGGTTAGAACTTTACGCTCCAACTTTCGAGGTGGTTTTGGTCGAGGAATTTTACGCTTTACATTTAGGAAAGAGCCAAATTGGTCGAGGAATTTTAGGATGGCAGTTTGGGCTACAGAGCCTCCAACCTGATCAGGTGCACAATCCTTCCATCGGAAGAGGTTTCACTCTCATTTCAACTCTCTATCACAAACCTACAGTTCCCAATGAATGGCTCCCAGCAGCTCTGCCTCAAAGGAAGGAATGCTCCATCAATATCCTTCTGTCCAATTCCAAGCTATTCTTATTGTGAGATTACTCTGCACACGACAATGTGCAAGATGATCTGCAGACGACCTTGTGATCAATGGCTGCAGACCACATGAACTGAGGTGATCAATGGCTGCTATATCTTAGTCATCCAGAAATCTTGCACTATCAGTTCTCTATTCTTATTGACTCTATTCACTTGCCACTCCCCTTAAGCTGCCAATTTTGTTCGAATTCTAATTCTAATTTATAGATTCTTATTTCGGGTTTATACAATTCATAAACAGACCATAGACGTAGTCAAAGCACACACGAATAATTAAGGTTTACAATTCATACAGTGACCATAAGACATAGTGCATATTTGACTACTTACAAGCAATCAAAACAAAGCTGAAAAGGCTCACATGAATAGTTGGATAAGGCTGAGATAATTAAGGTTTACAATTCATACACTGACCATAGGACATGGTGCATATTTGACTACTTGCAAGCAATCATAAGTAAGAAAGCTAACAAAGCACACATGAATAGTTGGATAAGGCTGAGATAATTAAGGTTTACAATTCATACACTGACCATAGGACATGGTAGTTGGATGAAGCGGAGACAATAAGTCTGACTAGCCCTAGCCCTAGCCCAAAGCAATAAATTCCTCATTAAACCTAGCACCATATACTCCAGTAAGAAGTCCTCGCAGAAGATGCCTGAGATCATCATCAAGAAGAGGCCGCTGTCACACACACAAAAAAAGCAAGTTAAGCATACAACCACCCAAAAGAATACTACTACGTATAACAATTTCTGATTGGTAAATTTACCCTACTAATATCATACTGGTGATAATGAGCTATGACTACTTTGGCAAAGTGCAAGGCTCCAAAAACTGTTTGAGCAAACCCCACCCCCTGGGTAACTTCAATTTGATGGACCAGAATCGCTGTAAGAGACGGGTCCCGAACTTTGCCTTGCTACCCCTGTAAGAAGATATGGTTCTCCAACCAATCTATTTGGTCATCGGTAAAAAAAATTCCTTCTTCATATAATCTTTTATACTTGCTCTCCCTAACGTGGGGGACTGTGACTAGGAATGGATGATCGAGGACATCTTGTTTCCTGCCATATTAATAACAGTAGGGTTAACTTTCTGCCATATTAATAACAATAGAGTTAACTAAAGATGACGGAGATGATGGTTAATGTTAGAAGAGTTGGCTAGTGCATACCTTATGTTTATATTTGGGTTAATGAGGAATGCATTGAAGTGCGCTAGTTCAATATCATCTGGCCAGTGTTGCAAAATATTGGTCTGTATCAGTAGTTGCAAACCCTGCCTAGGTGTCATCTCATCATCAGGAGTCCTTCCACGAACTCGGAATGGCATAATTTGGATCATATTCTCATTAATAGCGTAAGTTCCAATATCTTCCACATTATCTACTGTCCACTGTTTGTCCCATAACCTCTCCAGTGCCACATACAAAGACCTACCATGATTATACAAATAGATAAATTTTCAGCACACCAGCACAATAGCACAATTCAATGGGACAAATCTAAAGTGAAAAACAACTGGCACAATCCTAGCACAGTATGAGGCAAAGTACATTCTAATGAAAGATAAAGGTACGAGATAAAGCACAATCAAAAAGACTACTAATATATGGGGCAAATACAAGTGTACGAGGCAATGTAAAGTGACATGGAGATAAAAGGATTGATAAGCAAATGCAATCTCTAGAGAATAAAGAGGGGAGAAGGATGGCCATACCTAATACTATTTCTTAACTGATCACGAACGAACATACTGTTATCTGGATTTGCTATCCAGGAGAGCACACTTTGTTGAGAGCGAGCAAAGGCAATGATTGTTTTTCCAATTAGGGTATTATAGGCCACGCCGTAGGTCTTAACAATCCCTACATCAATGGATGGATTTAGCCCCAATGGGTTTAGCTGACCAAAAGGCACTTCATTCAGAACCCAGAAGGTGGCAGCTCGTTTCTGCAGTTCCCCTGAGTCAAATCCTTGTTCTTTATCCGCAGCAAACTTTATTGCCTTGCTTGAATAATAGATATAACCATCTTTAAATCCAAGTTCTGCAGTTTGTGGACAGCTAAATTCGTAGGGCTGAATAAGAGTGCCACACCTCCTAGCATTAGTACGAAAGTTTCTGGCTTCTCTGCATATCTCAAAGATGGTTTTCTCGTTCCTCTACAATTAGACGAGGTGGGGATGGTTATGAGGTTGAAACAAGAAGGACAAGGAAGAATTGGATGGAAAGAAAGGTATACTCTGTTTATACTTACATGGGGTGGTGGTTCTTGCACTTCCATTGGATCTGGATTCATGCTGAGAAATGAACAAAACCAAACAAACAAAAATGAGAAACCAAAAAGAAACAAAAACAAGGAACGGGGGAGGAGGAAGAAACATACCTCGGCTTTCTTTTCTCCTCTTCGTCTTCTCCCAGAGCGAGCCAAGGAGCAGCAGCAGAGCAGCGCGAGCCAAGGAGGGCGGCGGCGAGATCTAGGGTTTCGGCTGTGGGAATAGGGAGAAGGTGACTGTTTATTATATGGCGGAGCGAGCGGCCACCATAACCTTAACAATTTCGGTGTGGGCTACTTAGTCTGCATGGGCCACATTGCCTAGGCCTGCGCGATTATTTCTGCCTTTTTGCATTTTTTACCTGGGCCTGGATAATAAATGATGCACAATCTGGATTTCAAAAGAAGTACTAAAAAAAGTGCGGCGTGACACAAAAATAAAGAAGGAAAGAGAATCTATTTATATTATAAGACTATAAAATTATTTAACCATTGATCTCGATTATAATGATTGAGATGTAAATGTCTAAAAGTTAAATAAAATATCTGTGAGGTGCAAATATTGTCATGTATTAACTTGGTAGTCAGAAAAAAAAGGTGATGTAACTAAGCCTAAATAATAGCCAATCAGACATTAGGTTTAGATGTCTCACTGATCAGTGGGACCCACTAGTCAGGTTTGACCATTCAGCAATCAACTATAGGCTACTGACTCAGCGTCACTGGGCCCTTCTATCAGCCTCTTAATGCACTTTGTTGGGTACACTTTTGTGTACCCGTAGCAATTTAACCATTTAATTACGAATTAATAATAATTTTAGAAAATATTTAAAACTCTGAATAATCATATAAAATAATCCGTAACTCGGATGTAAATAATTTATATATGAAAAATGATCAGAAAAATAAGACAAATGCAAATATGCCATCCACATACCTGCCACATGCTTTCAACACAGCAAACATGGAACCTTTCCCTCCGGATCATCTGACCGATAAATGCCTGGAGCCGGGAAAATACTCTTAGATATTTTCCGCTCCGTCTATAACACCTAGCACTGCATTAGGTCACCCCTAGCACATCATATCGCCATGTCATGCTTTGTGCTCAATCTGTGTGCTTTATATTTACTGTTTATTCCCCCTCTTCTTCTCCGGTAGACCCCGGGACCGACGCCGACGCCACCGAGTACAACTATGTTGCAGACTTCAGCCACTTGCCGCAGAGCTTCCAGGCAAGCAAAACCCCCTTGATCATTTATATATCGCCCATTCTTTCTCTCCCATGCTTGCATTAGATTTTGCTACTGTATTCCTCACTCACCACTCCCGATGATGACTCTATCGTGCAACACCTCAAATGTGAACCCTTCGAGGGTGATTCCTCCAAGGCCACCTTGACGGTTACATCGAGTAGGAATCCATCGAGGGTGATTCCGCAGATTCCCCCTTGATGTTATGGACACACGGATACCTTGACCTTCACCTCAGTCCTTTGTTGAAGTCGGGTCGACCCAAGGGGTACCCACGAGATAATGACGCGGCACGACCGGGCAGGCAGGCCGCCCTAGAGAGGGATGGGCCTGACCCTTGTCGTAAGTCCGCGAGACGGGGCGATAGGAGAACTGATCGTCATCGCGAGCTCCCAACACACGAACGGGTTTGGATATATGATTTGAGTAGGCCTCTGCCTTTTCGCACTAACCACCACACGGAAATAAGTATGGGCACTCGACGTCATATGATTCTCCCGAAAGCTCTTCGGACAGTTTAGAGATGTGGGCTGATTGTTGGGGTGGACGGTAACCGCCTACGCTTGTATAAGGAGGTGGGTTTGGTCCCCGACCAGTCGCGCAATGCTAGGATGATTGGCCCATAACCCTTTCGCACTTAAGATGTAGACCGGCGTGCTGACCTCTCTGTTGAGTCTAGGTAGGACTACGGCGTGTCGATCAACCAAGGCTGGGCATGACCGGGAAAAGTGTGTTCGGCCGGAGTTAATCAAGCGTGTTGGGTAAGTTGGTGCACCCTTGTAGGGAAGTAATCTATTTGAATAGTCGTGTCCACGGTAACGGACGCTCGGAGTTGTAGCCCGATCTACTACAACTAGAACTAGATACTTGTGATACTAAACTGATAGGTTAGCTCTGGGGTCATTTTCTCGCAGGGAGTCGAGGAAGGATCTCTAGGCATTGCTAATATATACTTGTTACTATATGTTAAGTTACTCTACTCTCTTATGTTGCTGTAAGATGCTAGTCTTTGATAGGCTAGGCCTTACCCTCTACTCTAGCATTTTGCAATATAATCCACAGATACAGCCCCTTCCCATTAATACCGATGCATATTTAGCTTAGATCTGATGTAAGTCTTGCAGGTACTTTGGATGAGTACTCATAGTTGCCTTGGCACCTTCTTCCCCTTTACCCGAATGTTGCGATTAGATGACGGAGCCTAGGAGCCAGCTGATCCCGCTGATGACTACTACTACCACCCTGATGGAGCCTACTACTACGTGGAGACTGATGGCCGAGAGTAGTTAGGAGGCCCCAGGCAGGAGGCATGTGCCTTTTCAATCGAGATGTCGTTGTTTTGCTAGACTTCTTAAGGCAAACTTGTCTATTTATGTCTGTACTCAGATATTGTTGTTTTCGTTGACTCGTGTATTTGGGTCCTCGTTGAGGGAGTCCTGGACTAGGGGGTTCTCGGGCTACCGACCTATCTCTTATGGGCCGGACAGGTGGGCAGCTCTTCGACTACCACAAGGCCGGGCTATAAGGCGACTTCCTGTCCGGATAGGAAACCGACGAAACCTTGTTGTGTACTCCAAGTCAAGATAGAAGATTCGGCATGTTTATTCCCTCCTTGTAACCGACTATGTGTAATGATAACCCACAAGTATAGGGGGGCGCAACAGTTTTCGAGGGTAGAGTATTTAACCCAAATTTATAGATTCAACACAAGGGGAGCCAAAGAATATTTGAAGTTATTAGCAGCTGAGTTGTTAATTCAACCACACCTGGAGATTAATTATCTGCCACAAAGTGATTAGTAGCAAAGTAGTTTGATAGTTTTGATAGTAGTGACAGCAGCAACGGTAACAGTGATAGTGGTAGTAGTAATTTGTAGCAAGTGTAACAATGATGATAGCAATAGTAACGTAGCAAGAACAATATAAGATAAATTCGTAGGCATTGGATCGGTGACTTTTGGATGATATTCATCATGTGACAATTATAACCTAGGGCGATACGACACTAGCTCCAGTTCATCGATATAATGTAGGCATGTATTCCGTAAATAGTCATACGTACTTTATTAAAAGAACTTGCATGACATCTTTTGTCCTGCCCTCCCGTGGAAGCGGGGTCCATATTGGAAACTAAGGGATATTAAGGCCTCCTTTTAATAGAGAACCGGAACAAAGCATTAACACATAGTGAATACATGAACTCCTCAAACTACGGTCATCACCGGGAGTGGGCCCGGTTGTTGTCACTCCGGGGTTGCCAGATCATAACACGTAGTAGGTGACTATAACTTGCAAGATCAGATCTAAAACATGGATATAATGATGAATTCATAAATGGTTCAGATCTGAGTTCATGGCACCCAGGCCCAAAGTGACAAGCATTAAGCATAGCAAAGTCATAGCAACATCAATCTAAGAACATAGTGGATACTAGGGATCAGGCCCTAACAAAACTAACTCGATTACATGATGAATCTCATCCAACTCCTCACCGACCAGCGAGCCTACGAAGGAATTACTCACTCCCGGTGGGGAGCATCATGAAATTGGCGATGGAGATGGGTTGGTGATGACGAAGAATGAAGATCCCCCTCTCCGGAGCCCCAAATGGACTCCAGATCTGCCCTCCCGAGGAAGAACAGGGCTTGGCGGCGGCTCCGTCTCGTGGAACGCGATAATTCTTACTCCCTGATTTTTTCTGGAAATATGTGATTTTATAGCGTCGGAATCAGGGTCTGTGGGGCCACCAGGTGGGGACAACCCACTTGGGCGTGCCAGGAGAGGGGGGCGCACCCTGGTAGGTCGTGCCCACCCAGGTGCCCCTCTCCAGAAGGTCTTCGCTCGAGAATTTCTCTTTTATTCCATAAAATTCCTCGTAAAGTTTCGTTACATTACGAGAACTTTTATTTCTGCATAAAAAAACACCATGGTAGTTCTGCTTGAAACAACGTCAGTCTGGGGTTAGTTTCATTCAAATCATGCAAATTACAGTCCAAAACAAGAGGAAAAGCGTTAGGAAAATTAGATACGTTGGAGACGTATCAACTCCCCCAAGCTTAAACCTTTGCTTGTCCTCAAGCAATTTAGTTGATAAACTGAAAGTGAAAAAGAAAAACATTATATACACATTAGCATCTGAACCAGAACATTAAAGATAAATGATCTCACGGTTGACTGGAGCTCTAGGTTAATTGTATTTACCACTACAATCATGCACCATGAGGGCTACAACATATAAATGATATAACAAACCAGATTACGAGCAAGTGGATCGTGAGATGGATTAAATTTACCACTACAATTTTTTTTGAAATTCAAAGGAGGTGTGAGTTTGGAAGTTATACCTGGAGTCCCTTTGGGGAGTTCTATTGTTTCAGCAGAGGGGATTGTTGCTTCATGTATAACCAGGCCGCTCGACGGTTGTGGGTCAGATGCAATGGCATCTGAAATATTGTTCAAATTAGTAAAAACCAATATCAGAGACATTTAAACCTTGCTGATGAGGGCTACAATATATCAATGATATAACAAACTAGATTACGAGCAAGTGGACCGTGAGATGGATTAAATTTACCACTACAATTTTTTTTGGAATTCAAAGGAGGTGTGAGTTTGGAAGTTATACCTGGACTCCCTTTGGCGATGTCTATGGTTCTAGCATAGGGGATTGTTGCTTCATGTATAACCAGGCTACTCGACGGTTGTGGGTCAGATGCAATGGCATCTGAAATATTGTTCAAAATAGTAAAAACCAAACCAATATCGGAGACATTTAAACCTTGGTGATGAGTTATACCCAGACTCCCTTTGGGGAGTTCAATGGTTGAGGGAGATGGGATTGTTACTTCACGAATAAACATGTTGCTCGATGGTTGCGGGGCACATCCTATGGCTTGCGAAAGGGATTTCTTCAAATTAGTAGAAACCAATATTGAAAACAAATTACTAAAAACCAATATTGTTCAAATTTCATATACCTAGACCCTCTCTCGGGAGTATATCAACATTGGTGATATCACCAAGAGGACGTCAGAGGCTGTTTGTTGCCTCCATTTGTCGTTGTCCGTGTTGCTTATAAAGATTCACCCTTTCCCAACGAGAACCAAACGGGGTCAAGTCGTTCGAGGACATCACTGTCACACACAAATATCATTGAAAAAATAGAACAACAAGTACCGTCTACTATATTTAACCTACTTTAACCTACAATATCTCAGACCCATTAACATCCAGTATTTGGAAAGCCCATGACTCTGCACTAAGGAAGCGCCAGAGATTAAACCCTCAATATTTGTGATAACTAAACATATATATGCAACAAATGTTGGGTTTATGCCTTCCTTCTTTTAAATAGTTTTACGTTTTGCTGATTAACCTGGTACTGAAGTGATTTCTGTTGTTGAATGCACTCATCAGGTTATTACACGTGCACAAAACTGATCACATGCTCACCAATACTCTAGTGAGGCATCACTACCTGGGTTCCTAATGAAGGAAATATGCCCTAGAGGCAATAATAAAGATGTTATTTATATTTCCTTATATCATGATAAATGTTTATTATTCATGTTAGAATTGTATTAACCGAAAACTTAGTACATGTGTGAATACATAGACAAACATACTGTCACTAGTATGCCTCTACTTGACTAGCTCGTTGAATCAAAGATGGTTAAGTTTCCTAGCCATAGACATGAGTTGTCATTTGATTAACGGGATCACATCATTAGAGAATGATGTGATTGACTTGACCCATTCCGTTAGCTTAGCACTTGATCGTTTAGTTTATTGCTATTGCTTTCTTCATGACTTATACATGTTCCTATGAGTATGAGATTATGCAACTCCCGAATGCCAGAGGAACACTTAGTGTGCTATCAAACATCACAACATAACTGGGTGATTATAAAGATTCTCTACAGGTGTCTCCGATGGTGTTTGTTGAGTTGGCATAGATCGAGATTAGGATTTGTCACTCTGAGTATCGGAGAGGTATCTCCGGGCCCTCTCGGCAATGCACATCACTATAAGCCTTGCAAGAAATGTGACTAATGAGTTAGTTGCGGGATGATGCATTACATAAAGAGTAAAGAGACTTGCCGGTAACGAGATTGAACTAGGTATTGAGATACCGACGACCGAATCTCGGGCAAGTAATATACCGATGACAAAGGGAACAACGCATGTTGTTATGCGGTTTGATCGATAAAGATCTTTGTAGAATATGTAGGAACCAATATGAGCATCCAGGTTTCGCTATTGGTTATTGACCAGAGATGAGTCTCGGTCATGTCTACATAGTTCTCGAACCCGTAGGGTCCGCACGCTTAACGTTCGGTGACGATCGGTATTATGAGTTTATGTGTTTTGATGTACCAAAGGTTGTTCGGAGTCCCGGATGTGATCACGTACATGACGAGGAGTCTCGAAATGGTCAAGACATAAAGATCGATATATTGGATGGCTATGTTTGGATATTGGAATGGTTCCGGGTGAGTTCGGGCATTTACCGGAGTACCGGGAGGTTACCGGGACCCCCCGGGGAGTATATGGGCCTTATTGGGCCATAGTGGGAGAGAGGAGAAGGGAGCTTAGGATGGGGCGCCCCCCAAGCCCAATCCGAATTGGGAGGGGGTCGTCCCCCCTTTCCTTCCTCCCTCTCTCCCCTTCCTTCCTCTCCTAATCCAACTAGGGAAGGGGGGAATCCTACTCCCGGTGGGAGTAGGACTCCCCTTGGGGTGCGCCATAGAGGGCCAGACCTCCCCCTCCTCCACTCCTTTATATACGGGGGAGGGGGGCACCCCATAGACACACAAGTTGACAGTTGTCTTACCCGTGTGCGGTGCCCCCTCCACATATTCCACCTCGGTCATATCGTTGTAGTGCTTAGGCGAAGCCCTGCGTCGGTAACTTCATCATCATCGTCATCACGCCGTCATGCTGACGAAGCTCTCCCTCGACACTCAGCTGAATCGAGAGTTCGTGGGACGTCACCGAGCTGAACGTGTGTAGATCGCGGAGGTGCCGTACTTTCGGTACTAGGATCGGTCGGATCGTGAAGACGTACGACTATGTCAACCGCGTTGTCATAACGCTTCCGCTTTCGGTCTACAAGGGTACGTAGACAACACTCTCCCCTCTTGTTACTATGCATCACCTAGATGGATCTTACGTGTGCGTAGGATATTTTTTTTTGAAATTAATGTGTTCCCCAACAGTGGCATCCGAGCCAGGTCTATGCTTAGATGTTATATTTACGAGTAGAACACAAAGAGTTGTGGGTGATAATAGTCATACTGCTTACCAGCATGTCATACTTTGATTCGGCGGTATTGTTGGATGAAGCGGCCCGGATCGACATTATGCGTACGCTTACACGAGACTGGTTCTACCGACGTGCTTCGCACACAGGTGGCTGGCGGGTGTCAGTTTCTCCAACTTTAGTTGAATCGAGTGTGACTACGCCCGGTCCTTGTTGAAGGTTAAAATAACACACTTGACGAAAAATCGTTGTGGTTTTGATGCATAGGTAAGAACGGTTCTTGCTCAGCCCGTAGTAGCCACGTAAAACTTGCAACAAGAAAGTAGAGGACGTCTAACTTGTTTTTGCAGGGCATGTTGTGATGTGATATGGTCAAGACATGATGCTAAATTTTATTGTATGAGATGACCATGTTTTGTAACAGAGTTATCGGCAACTGGCAGGAGCCATATGGTTGTCGCTTTATTGTATGAAATGCAATCGCCATGTAATTGCTTTACTTTATCACTATGTGGTAGCGATAGTCATAGAAGCAATAGTTAGCGAGACGACAACGATGCTTCGATGGAGACCAAGGTGTTAAGCCGGTAACAATGGTGATCATGACGGTGCTTTGGAGATGGAGATCAAAGGCACATGATGATGATGGCCATATCATATCACCTATTTTGATTGCATGTGATGTTTATCCTTTATGCATCTTATTTTGCTTAGATCTGCGGTAGCATTATAAGATGATCTCTCACTAAATTTCAAGGTACAAGTGTTCTCCCTGAGTATGCACTGTTGCGAAAGTTCGTCGTGCTGAGACACCACGTGATGATTGGGTGTGATAAGCTCTACGTTCACATACAACAGGTGCAAGCCAGTTTTGCACACGCAGAATACTCGGGTTAAACTTGACAATCCTAGCATATGCAGATATGGCCTCGGAACACTGAGAACGAAAGGTCGAGCGTGAATCATCTAGTAGATATGATCAACATAGTGATGTTCACCATTGAAAACTACTCCATCTCACGTGATGATCGGACATGGTTTAGTTGATTTGGATCACGTGATCACTTAGATGATTAGAGGGATGTCTATCTAAGTGGGAGTTCTTAAGTAATATGATTAATTGAACTTTAATTTATCATGAACTTAGTACCTGATAGTATTTTGCATGTCTATGTTGTTGTAGATAGATGGCTCGTGCTGTTGTTTCGTTGAATTTTAATGCGTTCCTAGAGAAAGCTAAGTTGAAAGATGATGGTAGCAACTACACGGGCTAGGTCCGTAACTTGAAGGATTATCCTCATTGCTGCACAGAAGAATTACGTCCTGGAAGCACCGCTGGGTGCCAGGCCTGCTGCTGATGACGTTAAGAACGTCTGGCAAAGCAACGTTGATGACTACTCGATAGTTCAGTGTGCCATGCTTTACGGCTTAGAACCGGGACTTCAATGTCGTTTTGAACGTCATGGAGCATATGAGATGTTCCAGGAGTTGAAGTTAATATTTCAAGCAAATGCCCGGATTGAGAGATATGAAGTCTCCAATAAGTTCTACAGCTGCAAAATGGAGGAGAATAGTTCTATCAGTGAACATATGCTCAGAATGTCTGGGTACCACAACCACTTAACTCAACTGGGAGTTAATATTCCTGATGATAGTGTCATTGACAGAGTTCTTCAATCACTGCCACCAAGCTACAAGAGCTTCGTGGTGAACTATAATATGCAAGGGATGGATAAGACAATTCCTGAGCTCTTCGCAATGCTAAAGGCTACAGAGGTAGAAATCAAGAAGGAGCATCAAGTGTTGATGGTCAACAAGACCACCAGTTTCAAGAAAAAGGGTAAAGGGAAGAAGGGCAACTTCAAGAAGAATGGCAAGCAAGTTGCTGCTCAAGTGAAGAAGCCCAAGTCCGGACCTAAGCCTGAGACTGAGTGCTTCTACTGCAAAGGGACTGGTCACTGTAAGCGGAACTTCCCCAAGTATTTGGCGGATAAGAAGGATGGCAAGGTGAACAAAGGTATATGTGATGTACATGTTATTGATGTGTACCTTACTAATGCTCGCAGTAGTGCCTGGGTATTTGATACTGGTTCTGTTGCTAATATTTGCAACTCGAAACAGGGACTACGGATCAAGCGAAGATTGGCTAAGGACGAGGTGACGATGCGCGTGGGAAATGGTTCCAAAGTCGATGTGATCGCCGTCGGCACACTACCTCTACATCTACCTTCGGGATTGGTTTTAGACCTGAATAATTGTTATTTAGTGCTAGCGCTAAGCATGAACATTATATCTGGATCTTGTTTGATGCGAGTCGGTTATTCATTTAAATCAGAGAATAATGGTCGTTCTATTTATATGAGTAATATCTTTTATGGTCATGCACCCTTGAAGAGTGGTCTGTTTTTATTGAATATCGATAGTAGTGACACATATATTTATAATATTGAAGCCAAAAGATGCAGAGTTGATAATGATAGTGCAACTTATTTGTGGCACTGCCGTTTGGGTCATATTGGTGTAAAGCACATGAAGAAACTCCATTCCGATGGACTTTTGGAATCACTTGATTATGAATCACTTGGTACTTGCGAACCATGTCTCATGGGCAAGATGACTAAAACTCCGTTCTCCAGAACAATGGAGCGAGCAACAAATTTATTGGAAATCATACATACTGATGTATGTGGTCCAATGAACATTGAGGCTCGCGGCGGGTATCGTTATTTTCTGACCTTCATAGATGATTTGAGCACAGATGGGTATATCTACTTGATGAAACATAAGTCTGGAACATTTGAAAAGTTCAAAAAATTTCAGAGTGAAGTGGAAAATCATCGTAACAAGAAAATAAAGTTTCTGCGATCTGATCATGGAGGAGAATATTTGAGTTACGAATTTGGTATTCATTTGAAACAATGCGGAATAGTTTCGCAACTCACGCCACCCGAAACACCACAGCGTAATGGTGTGTCCGAACATCGTAATCGCACTTTACTAGATATGGTGCGATCTATGATGTCTCTTACTGATTTACCGCTATCGTTTTGTGGTTATACTTTAGAGACGGTTGCATTCACGTTAAATAGGGCACCATCTAAATCCGTTTAGACTAGGGGCGGAATTGGGCCTCGGGCAAGTAGGGCTATAGCCCCAGGCGTGGCCCAACTAGTAGTTACACATCCAGGAGAAAATTTTCATATTTGTAGACTTGTAAAGGCCCAGCCCCAGGCATCAGCCCATATAAATCCCAAGACGCCACCAAATCGTGTCGCTCGATCCATCGGAAAAAAGATCTCGCTCACGCTGCGCCGCCAGTTCCGATCTGTGATTGCTCGACTCGACAGATCCCGACGTCTGGACCTGCACCCCGGCGACTGGGCTCGTAGCCTCGGATCATATGGACTCGCCGGAGCATACACCTCCAACCCTTTTATTTCGCTGGCAGACTCCTGTTCTGGCTAGTGGCTACGACATTACGCCCTTGCCCTCTGAATCTCTACCAAAGCGATCCTCCTTGCGAAGCGTTGAACCGAGGGTGTAGAGCTGCACAATTTCAGTTAACTAGATGTCTCTCACATCTATATCATTCGTTCCTGCATGAATTGACAGCGAGTCTTATCCATTTTACTCTTTAGATTCTTATTTTGTCCTACTAATGCTCAAGAAGATGTCATGATTGCAGATGTGCTAAAATCGACTCAGGACTAGTAGCATAGAGGTCCTGATTGATGTACAGCCTTCCGAAGACAGATGAAGAATATTTCTTTGGTTGTTAATCAGTTTTGCTCCATCTCCACAACCGATAATATCTAGTTTTTTGTATCATCTACTCCCTCTGTAATGAACAAACTGATAGAGGGAATGTTTTTTTGTTTATAGAGGGAACATTTTTTCTAGTTCCTTGTATGCACCAAAATAATGTTAAATTGTGTAGAATTGTATTACTTTTTCCCCAAATTTTTTATATCAGTTTAGTCAATTGAGTTTAATTGTTAATTGTTATCATGAAAAAATATTAGAAATCCGAGATGAAGAGGGCCCAGAAAATTTTATAGTATTTCAAGAAAAATCTTACATGCATTAGTATGTGTAGTATTTGCGTTATTTATAGCCGCTTATTTTTAGCCCCAGGCTTTGAGAAATCCTGGCTCCGCCTCTGGTTGAGACAACACCTTATAAACTGTGGTTTGGCAAGAAACCCAAGTTGTCGTTTCTTAAAGTTTGGGGCTGCGATGCTTATGTGAAAAAGCTTCAACCTGATAAGCTTGAACCCAAATCAGAGAAATGTGTCTTCATAGGATACCCAAAGGAGACTGTTGGGTACACCTTCTATCACAGATCTGAAGGCAAGACATTCGTTGCTAAGAATGGATCCTTTCTAGAGAAGGAGTTTCTCTCAAAAGAAGTGAGTGGGAGGAAAGTAGAACTTGATGAGGTAACTGTACCTGCTCCCTTATTGGAAAGTAGTTCATCACAGAAATCAGTTCCTATGAATTCCACACCAAATAGTGAGGAAGCTAATGATGATGATCATGTAACATTAGATCAAGTTACTACCGAACCTCGTAGGTCAACCAGAGTAAGATCCGCACCAGAGTGGTATGGTAATCCTGTTCTGGAGGTCATGTTACTTGACCATGACGAACCTAGGAACTATGAGGAAGCGATGATGAGCCCAGATTCCGCGAAATGGCTTGAGGCCATGAAATCTGAGATGGGATCCATGTATGAGAACAAAGTGTGGACTTTGGTTGACTTGCCCGATGATCGGCAAGCCATCGAGAATAAATGGATCTTCAAGAAGAATACTGACGCTGACGGTACTGTTACTGTCTACAAACCTTGACTTGTTGCGAAAGGTTTTCGACAAGTTCCAGGAGTTGACTATGATAAGACCTTCTCACCCGTAGCGATGCTTAAGTCCGTCCGAATCATGTTAGCAATTGCTGCATTTTATGATTATGAAATTTGGCAAATGGATGTAAAGACTGCATTCCTGAATGGATTTCTGGAAGAAGAGTTGTATATGATGTAACCAGAAGGTTTTATCGATCCAAAGGATGCTAACAAAGTGTGCAAGCTCCAGTGATCCATTTATGGCTGGTGCAAGCATCTCGGAGTTGGAATAAACGTTTTGATAGTGTGATCAAAGCATATGGTTTAATTACAGACTTTTGGAGAAGGCTATATTTACAAGAAAGTGAGTGGGAGCTTTGTAGCATTTCTAATATTATATGTGGATGACATATTGTTGATTGGAAATGATATAGAATTTCTGGATAGCATAAAAGGATACTTGAACAAGAGTTTTTCAATAAAAGACCTCGGTGAAGCTGATTATATATTGGGCATCAAGATCTATAGAGATAGATCAAGACGCTTAATTGGACTTTCACAAAGCACATACCTTGATAAAGTTTTGAAGAAGTTCAAAATGGATAAAGCAAAGAAAGGGTTCTTGCATCTGTTACAAGGTGTGAAGTTGAGTCAGACTCAATACCCGACCACTGCAGAAGATAGAGAGAAAATGAAGGTCATTCCCTATGCTTCAGCCATAGGTTCTATCATGTATGCAATGCTGTGTACCAGACCTAATGTGTGCCTTGCTATTAGTTTAGCAGGGAGGTACCAAAGTAATCCAGGAGTGGATCACTGGACAGCGGTCAAGAACATCCTGAAATACCTGAAAAGAACTAAGGATATGTTTCTCGTTTATGGAGGTGACAAAGAACTCGTCGTAAATGGTTACGTCGATGCAAGCTTTGACACTGATCCGGATGACTCTAAGTCACGAACCGGATACGTATTTATATTGAATGGTGGAGCTGTAAGTTGGTGCAGTTCTAAGCAAAGCATCGTGGCGGGATCTACGTGTGAAATAGAGTACATAGCTGCTTCGGAAGCACCAAATGATGGAGTCTGGATGAAGGAGTTCATATCCGATCTAGGTGTCATACCTAGTGCATCGGGTGCAATGAAAATCTTTTGTGACAATACTGGTGCAATTGTCTTGGCAAAGGAATCCAGATTTCACAAGAGAACTAAGCACATCAAGAGATGCTTTAATTCCATCCGCGATCAAGTCAAGGAGGAGACATAGAGATTTGCAAGATACATACGGATCTGAATGTTGCAGACCCATTTACTAAGCCTCTCTCACGAGCAAAACATGATCAGCACCAAGACTCCATGGGTGTTAGAATCATTACAATGTAATCTAGATTATTAACTCTAGTGCAAGTGGGAGATTGAAGGAAATATGCCCTAGAGGCAATACTAAAGTTGTTATTTATATTTCCTTATATCATGATAAATGTTTATTATTCATGCTAGAATTGTATTAACCAGAAACTTAGTACATGTGTGAATACATAGACAAACAGAGTGCAGGGACGGAGCCAGTAGGGGGGCGAGCGAGGGCCAAACCCCCCTATGGATCAGCCACCCCCATGGATTTTTAGCGGGGGCTAGTACCAATCTTCTCTGTGTAATTGTTACTTTTTTTAGGGGGTGTAATTGTTACTTAGTACCTCCCATTAGCAAAGTATAGGCCTTTTCTCTATGCGTCTCCATATTGTTGGCTGGCCCAAGCCCAATACAAATGGCATGGTTTTCCCGTGAGTGAATTGGACGCATCATCCAGTCACGCGATCGATCGAAGACCATATGTAATTCAGGCATCTACACGTACAGCCGTTCGTTTCCATTCTGTGTCGTTTGACCTAATCATGCTCCAACTATCTCTTGTCGTCGCCGCCGCCGCAGCCCATGACAGGCTAGAGCTTAATCAAGCGTTGACGTCGGCCATCATCGCCATGCTAGGGAATAGGCGCACACAATCTTTCAGAAGCGCGAATCCTTCCATTCTTCATCGAGCAACCTTGACCATCATTGGTTACCACATGCCTGTGCTCTACGCAAACAACGATCATACATTATGATGAGCAGATGGGACAAGCTGGGCCTGAATTCCATACTCTAGCTAGGTATGCATTCTTGCGACTTGGTCACTTTTTTAAAATACAACGCATATTGGTTCTAGATGCTTAAGTATGTCTGTGTTGTCAATTGATTTTCCATTCAAAACTATATGAATGCAAGCTAAATCCTGCTATTTAGTTAGACAATTATCGGTCATGTTCGTAAACATACATATGATGATAATGTTCTGTACCAAGGTACTTTATACTGTATTTCAGAATAATTTCATTACCAACTTCATCTACATGGGGCGCACGTGGAGTAGTTCAACACTATAAGCTATAGCTACACATGCACCAACAACAAATAATATCGGGATTAAAACTCTTATGTAGTTCATGAGACAAAATATTTTTCGCCTTCATTGTTGTCTCGCCCCCCTATGTCTAAATCTTGGCTCCGCCCTTGACAGAGTGTCACTAGTATGCCTCTACTTGACTAGCTCGTTGAATCAAAGATGGTTAAGTTTCCTAGCCATAGACATGAGTTGTCATTTGATTAACGGCATCACATCATTAGAGAATGATGTGATTGACTTGACCCATTCCGTTAGCTTAGTACTTGATCGTTTAGTTTATTGCTATTGCTTTCTTCGTGATTTATACATGTTCCTATGACTATGAGATTATGCAACTCCCGAATACCGGAGGAACACTTAGTGTGCTATCAAACGTCACAATGTAATTGGGTGATTATAAAGATGCTCTACAGGTGTCTCCGATGGTGTTTGTTCAGTTGGCATAGATCGAGATTAGGATTTGTCACTCTGAGTATCGGAGAGGTGTCTCTGGGCACTCTCGGTAATGCACATCACTATAAGCCTTGCAAGAAATGTGACTAATGAGTTAGTTGCAGGATGATGCATTACGGAACGAGTAAAGAGACTTGCTGGTAACGAGATTGAACTAGGTATTGAGATACCGACGGTCGAATCTCAGGCAAGTAACATACCTATGACAAAGGGAACAACGTATGTTGTTATGCGGTTTGACCCATAAAGATCTTTGTAGAATATGTAGGAACCAATATGAGCATCCAGGTTCCGATATTGGTTATTGACCAGAGATGAGTCTCGGTCATGTCTACATAGTTCTCGAACCCGTAGGGTCCGCACGCTTAACGTTCGGTGACGATCGGTATTATGAGTTTATGTGTTTTGATGTACCAAAGATTGTTCGGAGTCCCGGATGTGATCACGGACATGACGAGGAGTCTCGAAATGGTCGACACATAAAGATCGATATATTGGATGGCTATGTTTGGACATCGGAATGGTTCCGGGTGAGTTCGGGCAATTATCGGAGTACCGGGAGGTTACCGGAACCCCCCAGGGAGGGCCTTATTAGGCCATAGTGGGGGAGAGGAGAAGGGAGCCTAGGAGGGGGCGTCCCCCAAGCCCAATTTGAATTGGGAGGGGGGTCGGCCGCCCCTTTCCTTCCTCCCTCTATCCCCCTTCCTTCCTCTCCTAATCCAACTAGGGAAGGGGGGAATCCTACTCCCGGTGGGAATAGGACTCCCCTTGGGGTGCGCCATAGAGGGCCGGCCCTCCCCCTCCTCCACTCCTTTATATACGGGGGAGGGGGCACCCCATAGACACACAAGTTGACAGTTGTCTTAGAAGTGTGCGGTGCCCCCTTCACATATTCCACCTCGGTCATGTCGTTGTAGTGCTTAGGCGAAGCCCTGCGTCAGTAACTTCATCATCACCGTCATCACGCCGTCGTGCTGACAAAGCTCTCCCTCGACACTTAGCTGTATCGAGAGTTTGTGGGATGTCACCGAGCTGAACGTGTGCAGATCGCGGAGGTGCCGTACTTTCGGTACTAGGATCGGTCAGATCGTGAAGACGTACGACTACGTCAACCGCGTTGTCATAATGCTCCCGCTTTCGGTCTACAAGGTACGTAGACAACACTCTCCCCTCTCGCTGCTATGCATCACCTAGATGGATCTTGCATGTGCGTAGGATTTTTTTTTGAAATTATTGTGTTCCCCAACACCTAATTCATTGAAGAGACAAACATCAAAGTCTGGAAGATATTTTAGAAATGATGAAGTCGACGGCCAGCAAGAAGCTCAAGGAGTTTTAATGGGCCACATTAAAATCTGTGAGCTCGCAGTATGGGGTAACCTTGTCATCCCCTTGCATACTTTTTGTTATCATGCATGTAGTACTGTAACATTTGTGAACAGAGTTCTTCAAAAACAGTTGAGAACTACTATATAATTTGAAACTATTGTAACTAAAAAGTGATTTACATAATTTGAGAACTACTGTATATCTCCATATGGCATTGTAGAACTAAAAAGGTGATTTACTAAAAAGTGATTTACATAATTTGAGAACCATTGTAACTAAAAAGTGATTTATGCCCTCTCTCTACCATCGCATCTTTAACAATTTTGACAATGGAAGCTTGCATTTCTCCATATCCAGAACGAGAGTATAGATTGTAATTGCAGAGATTTACCTCTTTTACAGCGAGGTCATGTTGAGAAATCTAACAGCTCGATGCCTCGCTACAATTGTGGCTACTACATAAGAACAGTCGCGGCGGTGATGTTGATCTCACAGCACACCACCCGCACGTAGCTCTCGGCGTGGGCTCGTCCTCCCGGCCGGTGGCGGCGCAAAGGCCATTGTAGCCAGTGGTGAAAGTTGCTCCTCTTCCTCCTTTTGGTCCCCTCATGATCGCCCATCTCAATAGTTCTGGTTTTCAGGGGAAACACATGTTGATGGGAATGGGTGGATTATCTCCCGATTTTCTTCAGGAGAGACGACAGATATACATGGAACGGAATATGGATTTCACCCTGATTTTTCAGATGAGAAAACAGGAAAACCGGAGACGGGAGGAGATTCTTTGATCGAGGGAGGGTGTGACATGCGTACAAACTAAAGGAGGTACGGATTCCCTTTTAGTAGTAGATAGATGTAATTTTCATAATGGATGGAAAGACTTTCTTTTTGAGAACTAACGTATGGAAAGACTAATTATAATGATTGAGCGACTTATGTAATGTTAATTAATTTGGATTTGGTCTTTAAATATTGATTGGAGATTGATCGTGATCGATTTTTTCACATAAAGATATTACTAAATAAGTTGGTGAGGCTCATCATATTTTATTTGCTTTGTTTGTAACTTCCCATAGCATATTGCATGAAATATTTTGCTCAATTGTAGTTTGCACCTTGGTACATAAAAGGAAAAGTTGAAAACAAAGTAAAATGACAAGTCTTCTACCTAGATTTGTTTGCCATCGCCACTGCTTGATGCCCCACTGTTTGATAAAAATATTAGGAAGTTAGTATATACTCTATATCTCATGGAATGTAAGAGAAGTACTTGCGTGGCAATGAAGTAAGTCTTGCTAGAATTTGTAAATCCCGTTCAACTCCGGCATCGCCGTTATATGTTTTTATTTCTCCAGGGACCGAATCAAGCACCCAGAGTTTTTCTGCATAAGGAAATATATATTGTAGTAAACATAAGTATGACCAATCAGAATAATACGGGGATAAAAAGTATGCCAAGAAATTAACTGTCAAGCATAAGAAGCAATATATTATCAATCTAATAAAAGAAACACTACAAATATTAAATACTTTTGTAGAATAATGTTTTCATCAGGTTCAGAAATCAAAATGGAAACATTTTTCAGTGCATGTTCGAGGTGTGTTACATGCCAACAAATATATCAAAATATCATATTACACATTTCAAAGTATACTTGTGTGACACATAGATTGTGCTACATAGTTATTGTTTATTTCTTGTCACCTATTTGTTGTATCTAACAATAGGATTTTGTAGATCAACTCCCCACGTAGACCCACGTCCAGGGAGGAGGACGCATAGGCCAGCGACAAGGAGCGGGTGAGGGTGCACATCCTAGCTCGCCGCTGACCACAAATGTTGCGAGGAACTTTGGGCAGAATTTGTTGCTCCACTCCACTGGTATGAGCGGATCAAATATTGCTTCCTTCTCTTTGTTTATTGTCTGCTGAAGTAGCTAATAGATTGCTTCAAAATGCTATGAGCTTGGTTATTTTACATCATTTGCTAATGTTAAGCAAAAAATGAATGCCAGAGTGCGTTACATGCACACAAGAAAGTTTTATTTAGATGTAGTAGATGATTAATTATAAAACAGCAAAAGAATAATATACATAAGCAATACACAAAAACGAAAAATAATCTAGACTACAAGGAATTCTCCGTACCACGAATTTGACCATGGCTATGCGAGAAACAAGGAGGAAATAGAAAAACTCAACAAGGATGCTGCTGCTACTATTTCCATTCCTTAAACATTAGTTAGGATTTCACCTAATTGCAGTCTAGCTGCAGCTACGTAAAAAAGGTAAAAGAAGCAAACAGACAGAAATTAAATGAAACTAAGAAACAACTATACCGCAAAATCTTATTGGGTGACATTGTGTGTACCTGCTTTCGGGCCGCATCATAAATATTTCTCTAATGTAAAACACTCCTGTGGAGTCTACTTTCACAACATTGGAGTGACCCAGACAGTGTGCAATATTTGTGCAATTCAACATAATCTGGTAAAATCACAGTGTGGTCAAGGACGTTTAAGCACATAAGATGCAGGTACCAGGTTTGTCACATACAGGAAAAATTGGCAACTTGCAAAGTCACAAATCCAAGGCAATATTATTAATCTTTGACTTGTTGAATAAACATAATAAAGTTCAATTGCTAACATCAAAAGATAAAGGATAAAGATCTGGAAGAACATCGAAGAGCACCAAAATTATCTGCATCATAAGAGTAAATCCTCTATCATATTCAAAACCCGCCAGTTTCTTAAGTGTGGACTTCAGCCTGTAAGGACTTCCTTATAGAAGATGTTCTTCATCAAGGTCTGTAAGGACAAGGTAGGTCTTTTTCGCTTCTTTAATTTACTACTTTGCTTCTTGACATTCTCCTTCTCCTTCTCCTTCTCAATGAGGATCTTTATGTTCCTCTTTGCGGTGGCTTGAGACAACGCGACATAGAGTTGACCATGAGAGAACACCGGATTAGGTAGTTACACGCCAACAATCGGAATGGTCCGCCCTTGAGCCCTGTTAATCGTCATAGCAAAGCTAAGCCTGACAAGAAATTGCTTCCTCTTGAACTTGAATGGAAACATGTCATCTTGTGTCTTCTTTTGATAAGCTGCTCGTCTCTGTGCATTTAAATTTTTTCTTTGTTCTCTTGTGTCCTGTTGTTTCTTCTTCTGGTAAGATTCTCATCTGCGTGTGTTGAACTTATCGATCTGTTCTTGGTACCCTTCGTCTTCTTTTTTCTTTTTATAAGCCGCCCTTCTCCGTGCATTCTTTGCATCCCCTTCTTCCGTTGATAAGGTCCCTTTACGTTGGCCATCACGGCCCCTTGTAGCTGGACCTGTTATTGTACACACACACACAAGCATCCGAACCAGAACATTAAAGATAAATGATCTCATGGTTGACTGGAGCTCCAGGTCAATTCTATTTACCGCTACAATCATGCACCATGAGGGCTACAATATATCAATGATATAACAAACCAGATTACGAGCAAGTGGACCGTGAGATGGATTAAATTTACCGCTACAATTTTTTTGAAATTCAAAGGAGGTGTGGGTTTGGAAGTTATACCTGGACTCCCTTTGGGGAGTTCTATGGTTTCAGCAGAGGGGATTGTTGCTTCATGTATAACCAGGCCGCTCGATGATTGTGGGTGAGATGCAATGGCATCTGAAATATTGTTCAAATTAGTAAAAACCAATATCAGAGGCATTTAAACATTGCTGATGAGGGTGAAGGAAATATACCCTAGAGGCAATAATAAAGTTGTTATTTATATTTCCTTATATCATGATAAATGTTTATTATTCATGCTAGAATTGTATTAACTGCAAACTTACTACATGTGTGAATACATAGACAAACAGAGTGTCACTAGTATGCCTCTACTTGACTAGCTCGTTAATCAAAGATGGTTAAGTTTCCTAGCCATAGACATGAGTTGTCATTTGATGAACGGGATCACATCATTAGAGAATGATGTGATTGACATGACCCATCCGTTAGCTTAACACTTTGACCGATTAGTTTATTGCTATTGCTTTCATCATGACTTATACATGTTCCTATGACTATGAGATTATGCAACTCCCAAATACCGGAGGAATACTTAGTGTGCTATTAAACGTCACAACATAACTGGGTGATTATAAAGATGCTCTACAGGTGTCTTTGATGGTGTTTGTTGAGTTGGCATAGATCGAGATTAGAATTTGTCACTCCGTGTATCAGAGAGGTATCTCTGGGCCCTCTCGGTAATGCACATCACTACGAGCCTTGCAAGCAATGTAACTAATGAGTTAGTTGCAGGATGATGCATTACGGAACGAGTAAAGAGACTTGCCGGTAACGAGATTGAACTAGGTATGATGATACCGACGATCGAATCTCAGGCAAGTAACATACCGATGACAAAGGGAACAACGTATGTTGTTGTGCGGTTTGACCGATAAAGATCTCTGTAGAATATGTAGGAACCAATATGAGCATCCATGTTCCACTATTGGTTATTGACCGGAGATGATTCTCAGTCATGTCTACATAGTTCTCGAACCCGTAGGGTCCGCACGCTTAACATTCGATGACTATATGTATTGTGAGTTATGTGATTTGATGTAGGGAAGGTTGTTCGGAGTCCCGGATGTGATCACGGACATGACGAGGAGTCTCAAAATGGTCGAGACATAAAGATTGATATCTTGGAAGGCTATGTTTGGACACCAGAAAGGTTTCGGATAGATTCGGGCATTTTCCGGAGTACCGGGGGGTTTCCGGAACCCCCCCCCCCTCGGGGGGGGGGGGGTCAATGGGCCTTAATGGGCTTTAGTGGAAGAGAGGAGGAGGTTGCCAAGAGGAGGGGCGCACCACCTGATGAAGCTATGTACCTAGGGTAGGGTCATAGGCCCGACCTAGACTTCCTCCCCAAGGACATCACCCTAAAGCCAGTAGCATTCAAAGGGTACCATCATCCACTCGACCAGAGACATTCCACTCGGAAGAATCAATGTCACTCGACCGTCACAGAAATCACTCGACAAACAGGAGACTTGAAGCCACTCTACACAGCAACGGTCGGGCGTTTACTCATAGACTTAACTATCATTTATAGCACTTTAATACGGACGTTACCTATAACTCTCCTTCTTTATGTACATTGAACCCCGCATAACGGAGGGGAGCTGGGGTCCTGGCGCACTCTATATAAGCCACCCCCTCCTCCAGGACAGAGGTTCGCATCTTTTGTAAACATGCACACACATATAATCAAGTCGACTGCCTCAGGGCACCGAGACGTAGGGCTATTACTTCCTCCGAGAAGGGCCTGAACTCGTAAACTCGTGTTTACAACTACTCCATAGCTAGGATCTTGCCTCCTCATACCTACCCCCATTCTACTGTCAGTCTTAGATCCACGACAGTTGGCACCCACCATGGGGCAGGTGTCTTAGCAGTTTGTTGGAGAAGTTGCGATTTTTTCGGTTCCCGTCATCATGGTTTCCGACGGAGGATTGGCTGAAGGCCGCAAGATCCGTCTTGGTGCGCTTGCCTTCATCGCCAATGACTCCGCTTGGCTCCACGAGGCTCCACTCGATGTCGAGGCACTCCCCGTTCGCAGGGCGACGCACTTCCGCGCATGTGTCCGCGGCGTCCTTCTTCGGCAGCCGTCGACTCAGTATCAGTCGGCTCCTATGGCAACCTCGCTTTCCGTTGTTTGCCGGCGCCAGCGATCCGGTTGGTCGCGGCTCCAGCGGTGGGTGAGGCATGCGGTGGCCCGCCAATCGGCCACCCCACAAATCACGGCGATCGAGCCCAATGAAACCCTCTATGGCCTGTTCGATCTGTCGACTGGCTCCGTCGAGACCGCATCCGAGTGCGACAGCAGCGACCCTACGGCGGAAGTCTTGATGGTCAATGGACCACGCAGTCCGCCTGGCTTCACCCATGAAGACGGTGGCGATGGCGTCGGCGACCCATCACATGTCCACAAGGAGTACCGCCCGAACCCCTCTCTTCGCAGCGGAGGGAAGATCTTCGCCGCTGTAATATGGATGCACTTCACACTCCTATCGTTGGAGAAACCCTCGAGGCCCAGGCCTTGGAGGAGGCGCGCTTTGCCAACTTGGCTGGGCGCACTTGTCTGGAGAACCTCCAGCGCGCACTCGACGAGCGTGCTCGACAGCGGATTCCTGAGTCCAGTCGACGACAACTTTTTCCGCCTCCGACTCAGGTATACCGAACTCCGATCTAGAATCTCACAGCTGCAGCTCGAATAGCAGAGTCAATTCAACCTTCCCAGTTAGAAGATGGCCGAGGTTTGATGCAGATCCGGGCTTTACTCCGGGCAGCGGGAGAGCAGAACACAGCAGTATCTCAGTCACGGAATAGGATTCATAGCAGATCTGTGGTGGCAGATAGTGTCCAATCTGCTCACAACCCAAGATCGCCTCCGCGGCGTGAGGAATGTGGGCACCGGCAAGATCAGTATAGGAACCGCAAGCAGTATGACCATCGACTCGACCACGATGACCGTCATCGAGTGCCCACGCCTCCTCTGAGGAGTGGGTCATACGTGCCTCGGCGGCGAGATGACAGGCGCCCCCACAGCGGCGAACGAAGAATTCTGGTCGACCCCAGAGAGCCAGGTTTTGATGCAAGATCTATCCTCGTCCAAGGTCTGGTCGATAGGAACAGGGCTCACACAGAAGGCCACGATAGAGATCATCCGACTGGAAGCAGGGTGCACGTTTCAGGACCCGAGTGTTTCAGCAGAGCCATTAGAGTAGCAGTGATTCCTCCCAACTTCAGGTTGGGGACTGGAGTCAGCAAGTTCACCGGCGAGTCCAAGCCATACACTTGGCTTGAGGACTACCGAGTGGCTGTGCAGATTGGTGGCGGCAATGATGATGTGGCTATGAAGCACCTCCCCTTGATGTTGGAGGGCTCAGCCATAGCGTGGTTGAATCAGTTGGCTCCTGGCAGCATATATAGTTGGGAGGGACTTGCTCGGGTGTTTGTTAGGACCTTTGAAGGCACTTGCAAAAGGCCAGCAGGGTTGATAGAATTGTAGTGTTGTGTCCAGAAACCGAATGAAACCTTGAGGGATTATATCCAGAGATGGATCACATTGCACCATACAGTGGATAATGTGTCAGATCACCAAACAATTTGTGACTTCAAGGAAGGCGTTAAGTATCAGGAGTTGAATCTGAAATTCGGCCGGACATGAGATATGACTCTGACTCGGATGATGGAGATTGCCACCAAATATGCCAATGGTGAAGAGGAAGACCGACTCCGGAGTGGCAAACACAAAACAGTCGCCCAAGAAACCAGAGGAGGGAATTCCAGTCAGAAACAAAAGCGAAAGGCCGAACCAGCTGCTCATGGTGAAACTTTAGCTGTTGCCCAAGGAAAGTTCAAAGGAAAGCCCAAAGGGCCCTAGACTCCCAAAAAAGTTAAGGATAAAGATGGGAATGATGTGTTGGATTTACCATGCCATATTCATACCAAAAAAGATGAAGAAGGGAACATCATTTACCCTAAACACACCACTCGACAGTGTCGTTTCCTGATCCAGCAGTTCCGAGAGAAACAGCCCAAGGAGAAGGAAAAGGAGTCGGACGGAGGTGAAGATGGGGAAGAAGATGATGATGGTTTTCCCAATGTCAATTCCACACTGATGATTTTTGCTGATGTTGAAAGAAAAAGTCGGTTGAAAGTTATTAAGAGAGAAGTAAACATGGTTGCTCCATCAACACCCAGTTATCTGAAGTGGTCTCAGACTGCCATCACATTCGACCAGTCGGGCCATCCAACACATATAGCCACCCTTGGGAGGCAAGCACTGGTGGTCGACTCAGTAGTCGAAGGCACTCGACTAACTAAAGTGCTGATGGATGGTGGCAGTGGCCTGAATATCCTTTATGCTGAAACATTGAAGGGAATGGGCATTCCGATGTCCAAGCTTAGTGAAAGCAACATGAGTTTCCAAGGCGTTATACCTGGCAAGAAGGCTTAGTCACTCAGCCAGATCGCCCTTGATGTGGTTTTCGGTGATTCCAAGAATTATCACAAGGAAAAGTTGACATTTGAGGAAGTGGATTTCAAGAGTGCTTACCATGCTATTCTGGGTAGGCCCGCTTATGCACGTTTTATGGCTCATCCATGTTACGTGTATCTCAAATTAAAGATGCCTGGTCCTAGAGGAGTAATCACTGTGGCAATCGGCAGAAGGCGGAAGAGTGCTTTTAAAAGGGCTCAAAAATGCCGATGCACAGATGGCAGTAGTAGAACTGAAAGAGTATCAGAAAAATGCAGATCCGAGTGATTTGCTGTGAGCCAAGAAGCCTGCCACAGATTCTGCATTTCAGTCGTCCGGTGAAACGAAGCCGATTCATATTCACCCGACCGACCCCAATGCTGCTCCGACCCATATCTCAACAACACTCGACAACAAATAGGAAGAAGCGCTCATCCAGTTCCTCAGTGAGAACTGGGACATCTTTGCATGGAAACCTTCTGACATGCCGGGTGTACCCAGGGGACTGGCTGAGCATCATTTGTGAGTCGATCCAAAAGTAAAACCAGTCAAGGAACATCTTCGACGGCCCGCCGTCCAGAAGAGAAAAGCAATTGGCGAGGAAGTGGCTCGGCTCCTGGCAGCTGAGTTCATCCGAGAGATTTACCACTCCGAGTGGCTCGCTAGTGTTGTCATGGTCCCCAAGAAGGATGATTCACTTCGCATGTGCATTGACTTCAAGCATATCAATCGGGCCTGCCCGAAAGATCATTTTCCTCTCCCCCGCATCGACCAAATTGTCGACTCGATTGCGGGGTGTGAGCGTTTGTCCTTTTTGGACGCCTATTTTGGGTACCATCAGATTTGACTGTATGGACCCGATGAGATAAAAACGGCTTTCATCACTCCATTCGGATGCTTTTGTTATGTCACTATGCCATTCGGCTTGGAGAACGCCGGAGCCACATTCATGAGGATGATCCAGAAGTGTCTGCTCACTCAAATCAGTCGGAATGTGGAAGCATACATGGATGACATTGTGGTCAAGTCACGTAAAGGTTCCGACCTGCTGGCTGACCTTGCCGAAACCTTTGCCAATCTCAGAAGATATGATATCAAGCTTAATCCATCAAAGTGCACATTCGAAGTTCCTGGCGGAAAGTTACTCGGTTTCCTCATTTCCGAACAAGGGATCGACGCTAACCCAGAGAAAGTTGGTGCTATACTTCGGATGAAACTCCCTGTGCGTGTGCACGATGTCCAGAAGCTTCACTACAAAAAAAGACACATCCATGACATTTTGGGCCGAACAAATTTTTTTTGTCATACATATGACACTTCTATGATGATAATTGTGACAAAACCCGGTATCATCATAGATGTGGTGGGCTCCTACTTCTATGACAAAAAATCATGACAGAAATTGGGCTTTTCATCCTGGGCGGGCCGGAGACGCAGCTGCATGACATTCTTTGGGCTGTCCATGACGGAAAAAACCATGGTAGAAGCGAGGGCGAGGAAAATTTCGGGGAGTTCCCGGTTACGGTGGGAGGTCGGGGGCCGAGCGATGCACGCTTCTCTCGTACACATACGCGCGTGTGTGCGAGGCGTTGGCTCTAACTGAACCCGAGTGAGGCGTTGGGCTATAACTGAACCCGAGCGATTGACTATAGGCTACGCGTTACTGAACCCGAGCGATCGATCGATGGCTGTTAACTGAACCCGATCGAGCAATTCCTTCGCTACTGCTGCTAACTGAAGCCGATCGATGCTGCCTCTGGATGAACAGTGAGCGTTGCAGGGGGGAGGGGGGGTTGGATGAACAATTCCCGATGGGGGTGGATGAACAGGACTCCGTGGTGTTGCCTCTGGATGAATAGGACCCCGATCGATCGAGCCGCTTCGGGCTGGATGAACAGGACCCCGTGGAGGGCTGGATGAACAAGACCACCCCGTGGAGGGCAGGATGAACAGTAGACGATGGAGGGCAGGATGTGTTGGAGAACGTTGCAGAAAAACAAAAATTTTCCTACGGTTTCACCAAGATCCATCTATGAGTTCATCTAGCAACGAGTGATCGGATGTATCTACATACCTTTGTAGATCGCGAGCGGAAGCGTTCAAAGAATGGGGATGAGGTAGTCGAACACGACGTGATCCAAATCACCGGAGATTCTAGCGCCGAACGGACGGCACCTCCGTGTTCAACACACGTACGGTCAGCGTGACGTCTCCTTCTTCTTGATCCAGCAAGAGGGAAGGAGAGGTTGAGGAAGATGGCTCCAGCAGCAGCACGACGGCGTGGTGGTGGTGGAGCTGCAGTACTCCGGCAGGGCTTCGCCAAGCTCTATGGAGGAAGAGGAGGTGTTGGAGAGGGAGAGGGAGGCACCAAAGATCAAGGCAAGAAGTCCTCCATCTCCCCACTATATATAGGAGGGCCAAGGGGGGGGGGGCGCCGGCCCTAGGAGATCTAATCTCCTAGGGTGGTGCGGCCAAGGGGAGGAATCCCTCCTCCCCAAGGCACCTAGGAGGTGCCTTCCCCTCCTAGGACTCTTCCTCCTTGAAACCCTAGGCGCATGGGCCTCTTGGGGCTGGTGCCCTTGGCCCATGTAGGCCAAGGCGCACCCCCTACAGCCCATGTGGCCCCCCGGGACAGGTGGCCCCACCCGGTGGACCCCCGGGACCCTTCCGGTGGTCCCGGTACAATACCGATGACCCCGAAACTTGTCCCGATGGCCGAAACAGGACTTCCCATATATAAATCTTTACCTCCAGACCATTCTGGAACTCCTCGTGACGTCCGGGATCTCATCCGGGACTCCGAACAACATTCGGGTTACTGCATATACATATCCCTACAACCCTAGCGTCACCGAACCTTAAGTGTGTAGACCCTACGGGTTCGGGAGACATGTAGACATGACCGAGATTGCTCTCCGGTCAATAACCAACAGCGGGATCTGGATACCCATGTTGGCTCCCACATGCTCCTCGATGATCTCATCGGATGAACCACGATGTCGAGGATTCAAGCAACCCCGTATACAATTCCCTTTGTCAATCGATATGTTACTTGCCCGAGATTCGATCGTCGGTATCCCAATACCTCGTTCAATCTCGTTACTGGCAAGTCACTTTACTCGTACCGTAATGCATGATCCCGTGACCAGACACTTGGTCACTTTGAGCTCATAATGATGATGCATTACCGAGTGGGCCCAGTGATACCTCTCCGTCATATGGAGTGACAAATCCCAGTCTTGATCCGTGTCAACCCAACAGACACTTTCGGAGATACCCGTAGTCTACCTTTATAGTCACCCAGTTACGTTGTGACGTTTGGTATACCCAAAGCACTCCTACGGTATCCGGGAGTTACACGATCTCATGGTCTAAGGAAAAGATACTTTGACATTGGAAAACACTAGCAAACGAACTACACGATCTTGTGCTATGTTTAGGATTGGGTCTTGTCCATCACATCATTCTCCTAATGATGTGATCTCGTTATCAATGACATCCAATGTCCATAGTCAGGAAACCATGACTATCTGTTGATCAACGAGCTAGTCAACTAGAGGCTTACTAGGGACATGTTGGTGTCTGTTATTCACACATGTATTACGATTTCCGGATAACACAATTATAGCATGAATAAAGACAATTATCATGAACAAGGAAATAATAATGCTTTTATTATTGCCTCTAGGGCATATTTCCAACAGGATGAATAGTAGCCCGTGGAGAGGTGGTTGAATAGGATCCCGTGGAGAGGGCTAGTTGAACAGTAGCCGGTGGAGTAGCGCGCGGTGGAGGCTGGATGAACAGGAGCCCGTGGATGAACAAGTCGTAGGTGGAGGCTAGAGGAGGTCGATGGTGGATGAACAGTAGCTCGTGGAGGCTGGAGGGGGTCGACGGTGGAGATGAATAGTATCCCGTGGAGTCCCGTTTTGCGGTATGCCACACCCCTCCCAATGAACAGGACCCCCGTTTCGACCGTAGCGCTCCAACACAAGTCCGTTTCATCCGTTTTGTGGTACGCCACACCCCTCCCGATCAACAGGACCCCCGTTTCGACCGTAGGAGGTCCGTTTCCTCCGTTTTGCGGTACGACAGACCCCTCCCGATGAACAGGATCCCATTTCGAACATGGCCGGTCGAACACAAGGCTGTTTCCTCCGTTCTATGGTACGCCAGGCCTCGTTTCCATCGCCTATTCCGTCCAAGCCCTCCCGATGAACACGACGCATTCCGTTGCCTCCCCATGAACACGACGCATTTCGTTGCCTCCCCATGAACATGACGCATTCCGTTGCCTCCCCATGAACACGACGCATTTCGTTGCCTCCCCATGAACATGACGCATTCCGTTGCCTCCCCATGAACACGACGACGACGCTGTTTCTCCGTTTCGACCCAGCCATGTACACGAACCCTGGCCGTACGTATGCACGAGTAGGCGTTCGAGACCCCGCCCGTATGTAGACATACGTGGTTGTATTTTCTTTCTTGCACCCTGGCCGTTGTACGTACGTGTACATGCTATGTGCGCGCCTCTACTACGACACGTGCGCGCCTCTACATTGACCAGTATATATGTACGTACACGTTCGTGACCAGAATGACAACGCTACGTACGCTTCGACCAGGTGGGTCCCGACTGTCAGGCACTTCCTTGCGTGCGAAGATGTAGCTGGTGGGTCCCAGCAGTCAGGGGGGCGAAATACGGTGGCCCGTCTGGTGGGTCCCCGCTGTCAGGGGGAGGAATAATTATTTTGTACGTAATAAGGAGGCACTTCCTTGCTGCGGCCATGGACCCAGCTGTCAGCCTCTCCACGTACAGTCCACGTCCGATGGAAGCCGTTCCTTGACCACGTTGTCCACACCGCGCCGAGAGCACCAGGGCAGTGGACGACGGTGAGGCCTAGGAAGGGGACGACACAGAGCCAGGGAAGACGTGACAGTGGATGCCCACGCGTAGAGGTGTACGAGGGTTCACTGGTTCGCTGCGGTGTGAGGCTGCCGTCGCCGCAGAATAACAGGGGGTGTGGGTGAGTAGAGGGATGGCCTGGCCAGCGGTGGGAGTAGTAGGGGGCGGTGAGGCCTCCGCCGCATCGCAGCCGACCATGGGAGGCAGGACCACGAGGCACGACCGGCGCTGGTTTGGGCGGCTGGAGTAAGAAGACCATAGGTTGAAGAAGCACTACGGCCGTTGGATGTACATCATACGGTCACTAGAGCTAGAATCGTGCATATTGACTAAGTTGAAAAAACCCTCCGTCTCCGTCAACTTAGTAGGCCCACAAGTCAGCCTCCCACCAAAGTGGGTCCCAGCTAGCAGGGGGTATTCATTTTTTTAGCGTAATAAGGAGGCACTTCCTTACGTGCGAAGATTTAGCTGGTGGGTCCGAGCTGTCAGTGGCGGTAACGTTTTTTTTTTGTGAAATACAGAGGCCCTTTCGGTGGGTCCCTGATGTCAGGTGGAGGAATCATTATTTTGCGCGTAATAAGGAGGCATTTCCTTGCGTGCGGCCGTGGACCCAGCTGTCGGCCTCTCCACGTACAGTCCACTTCAGATGCATGTCGGTCGTTGACCATGTTGACCAGGCCGCGCCGAGAGCACCAGGGCGGTGGACGACGGCGAGGCCTAGGAAGGGAACGACACGGAGGCAGGGAAGACTCGGCAGTTGTTTCCCACACGGAGGGGAGTACGACTGTATGAGGGTTTACTGGTTCGTCTGCCGTCGCCGGAGAATAACAGCAGGTGTGGGTGAGTAGAGGGATGGCTAGGCCAGCGATGGGAGTATGGTGGGGCGGTGAGGCCTGCGCGGCAGCACAGCAGGCCGCGGGGAGGAGGGAGCAGGCAGTCCCGCCGGCGCTTGTTTGAGCGGCTGGAGCAGGAAGAGCAGAGATTGAAGAAGCACGACGGCCGTTCGATGGACATCCAACAGTCACTGCTTGTGCGTCAACCTTTTTTTAGGAAAGCCTCAAATCTGTGGAAACAACATACAACCTATCTGCCATTATTTCTAATAATTTACAGCACATTTGCTAATTCTTAAGGTTTTTTGGAGCCCATATTCTTTTTGTTAGCATTACAGCCCATATTGTGGCCATGGTTAAAAAAATAACGAAAATTTGCATATTTCGGTGTGGTCCGAACTGTTTTTAATCCCAAAATTTCGACTCACATTCAAACTGATTTTAAAAATAAATGTATATCAATATAAAATCCAACAAATTCTCCACACATAAAAATCAATGTAATTTAAAATCTTGAAATGAAAAAAAGATATTTTAAACTAATTGTCGGTTTGATGTGTTTTAAAAATGTACAACCCATTTCTCATTACTGATGGGTCATTTTCTTGGCCAGCCGAATGAAGCTCTCCTCGTCTTGAAAGATTTGCAGCCCAACAGGCCTGACAAAGCGACTTACTTGGCAAATCACAAAAAAACTGGGCTGTGGCCGTGGACCCAGCTGTCAGCCTCTCCACGTACAGTACTCTTTCGATGGAAGTCGATCGTTGACCACATTGACCACGTCGTGCCGAGAGGACCAAGGCGGTGGACGACGGCGAGGCCTAGGAAGGGGACGACGCGGAGCCGGGGAAGACACGACAGTGGATGCCCACGCGGAGAGGAGCACGAGGGTTCACTGGTTCGGCTGCGGCGTGAGGCTGCCGTCGCCGCAGAATAACAGGGGGTGTGGGTGAGTAGAGGGATAGTATGGGCCAGCGGTGGGAGTAGTAGGGGCGGTGAGGCCTCCGCGGCATCACAGCCGGCCACGAGAGGCAGGAGCACGCGCCACGACCGGCGCAGCTTTGGGCGGCTGGAGCAAGAAGACCAGAGGTTGAAGAAGCACTACGGCCGTTGGATGGACATTGTACGGTCACTGGAGCTAGAATCGTTCATATTGACTAAGTTGACAAAGCCCTCCATGCGGCTGCCGTGGACCCAGCTGTCAGCCTCTCCACGTACAGTACTTTTCTGATGGAAGTCGGTCGTTGACCACATGGACCACGCCGCGCCGAGAGCACCACGACGGTGGACGACAGCGAGGCCTAGGAAGGGGACGGCGCGGAGGCGGGGAAGATGCGGTAGTGGATGCCCACGCGGAGAGGAGTACGAGGGTTCACTAGTTCGGCTGCGGTGTGAGGCTGCCGTCGCTGCAGAATAACAGGGGGAGTGGGTGAGTGGAGGGATGGCCTGGCCAGCGGTGGGAGTAGTATGGGGATGGTGAGGCCTCCGCGGTAGCACAGCCGGCCACGGGAGGCAGGAGCATGCGGCACGACCGGCGCTGCTTTGGGCGGCTGGGGCAAGAAGACCAGAGGTTGAAGAAGCACTACGGCCGTTGGATGGACATCGTTGACCACGCCGCGCCGAGAGCACCAGGGCGGTGGAGGATGGCGAGGCCTACGAAGGGAACGACACGGAGCCGGGGAAGACACGACAGTGGTTGCCCACGTGGTGGAGAGTACGAGGGTTGACTGGTTCGGCTGCCGTCGCCGGAAAATAACAGGAGGTGTGGGTGAGTAGAGGGATAGACAGGCTAGGGATGCGAGTATGATGGGGCCGTGAGGCCTTCCTGGCAGCACTGCCGGCCACGGGAGGCGGGAGCAGGCGGTTCCGACGGCGCTGGTTTGGGCGGCTGGGGCAGGAAGATCAGAGACTGAAGAAGCACGATTGCCGTTAGATTGACATCTAACGCTCTGACGCTGGTAGAGTCGATTGTTGACTAAGTTTCTTTTTTGAGAAACTTTGTGTACGCATGAACTTAGTAGGCCCACAAGTCAGCCTCCAAATCTGTGGCAGAGAACATAAAGCCCATTTGCTATTTTTTATAATTTGCAGCCCATTTGCTAATTCTTAAGTAATTTATTACAACCCATTTTCTGCCTAGGAGCACGGTCAAAAAGTCCAACCTTATTTTGCATATTTTGGTGGAGTCCGAACTGTTGTAATCCCGAAATGATAAACATTTTTTAAGAACTTATTGATTTGCCAAAAAAATCGTTTTGTTTTTGTAAGCAAATAAGACGTGGGACAATTTAGTTGGTTTAAGGGAAAACTAGTGGTAAAAAAATCAGTGCTGGGTGGGAAAAAACAACAAAAATAAGGATGTAAATATGACAAGGGAATTTTACGTGTTTTCAATATAATGATACATGTATATGAACTAGTAAAACTATAGGTAGAGATTAGAAAAAGGATGTAGGACATGCGTTTCAAGAGGAAAATAGAACTGGGGTGTGTGTTTGATTCAGTAAAAAAACTGCCTGCGGATGCCCTGTTGTCGTCATGGGCTGGGCCTGTTAAAAACAAAACAACCCTGGGCAATCTACAGCCCAGTTGAAACTTGCTCGACCTAAAAAACAATATACGTGCTCAATAAACGAGAGAATTCTGCAAGTACAGACTAATAACTGGGATGCAGCACGGATATTGTTTTTTTATCGTGATAATAAGTGCATGCACTTGTTTCGAAAAAATTGGAGAACTGGGAATTCGAACGGCGAGTGCTTATGCTACCCATCAAATAAAAATCAGGTGCCTGAAAATTCGTTTCGAAACAAATGATTCAGCTTTATATCCACGTCGACCCTTGGCATGATGGTTGGAAGAAAATGCAAGTTCATACCAAAAGATCATTAACAACAATACCAACTTGTGGACAAGGTAGTACAACTACCAATACCAAACTAACTTATAATCTTTTTACTCCTGGCCCTAGTGTCCGTCTGGTAGAAAATCTTGCAGAGGACCAGCTCCCGCTCCTTCTGTTGCTCCAGGTCCCCGAGGTGGTACTGGTGCATCACCCAGTTGGTCCTCTGCTGGTCGAAGTTCTTGTTGGTGTGCAGCACCAGAACCTTTTTGCTGCCAGTCTGCCGGCCGTTGACCATCAGCGGCAAGGTATTGCCGGTCTTGTGCCACATCGTGTGCATGCCGCACTCTGACTGTATCTTGCAACGCGTCCACACGCCCCTTTTGAACGCCCTGGAATTGCGCTGGAAGAAATGCTTCCTTAGGCCATTCAGTGTGATACCTGCAGTATTGTGGAATATAGGTTTTAGTGTACCTAGTTGGCATTTTCATAACATCTTTGGCATGTTGCAGTCACTTGTTCACTTTTTATTAACTGTCAAATTGTAATTGCTTCACCAGGTCTGTGTCTAAAAAGAAAAATAGAGCTATAAACAAAGGAATATGTTTGTGCAAGTAGACGGCCGATCGGTGTCTTACCTGGAAGTTTCTCAGGTTGGGTGTAACATATGTCATGCTCGCTGTCGATGGTTGGTATGAAAAAATCGATGAGAGACTGAAATCTCGCGCTGTCAGCACTCACTTTGGCCTCAAGGTGCTCGATCAGCTCCTGATCCGTGGGATCGAACTTGACGCCAGCCGGCAGCACGGGACAATCCTTCTTCGACTTGCATCGGTAATTCCAGTTATATGGTACTCAATGTATGATCAATCGACTATTTTAAGTGAATGATGAAAGATTTCGATAGATAAGTGGTACTCCAAATCTGAAGTCCAGAATACCCGAACACGCCACCGGGATTCTTGTGTCACCTCACGCGCAGCGTGTTGTCACGTCAATTCAATGTGTGGACATGATGAATAATTTGACCGACGTATACTAGTACTGCTACTATACTACTTACTAGTCGTGTTTAGTGTCACAATTTATACATAGGTTTAACTAACAAGTACGCACTTGAAGCCTAACTAATATATATATATATATATGGTTTCTGCACAGCATCTCCATCATCATTATCAGTACATCCTACGCAGGTGAGTTAGGATGCACTTGATCCCAGGAAGGTATCTATCCTTCAAACCAGAGGAGTGCTTCAAACTAACAACAGTACATAATATCCAACAAAAGAGGGTCGTGCTACAACAGTAGAATACATGGCTTAGTCTAGATATCAGCACGAATCAAGTTGTGCATATTTGCTGTTAGCATGAACCACATCGCCGCATGTCGGGTTTGCAAAAGCCATCCATCGCATGGAAGCTTGATGCCTTTCACACACTGAAGATTATCTGACAACAAGCTGTGTCGACGAATCTCTGGATATGGTGATTCATGAAACCCATGGTATGATGTGTAAACATAGCCCCCCTCGCGAATGGAAGTTGCATAGCACAGTAATCATCGCCAGTGATATGATCGATGATTGGTTGGATGATCGGATAATTGAGCCTGAGGAACAAGGAGTGGTTGCCGAGGCTGTAAACCCGCCTCCAGTTGAATACGCCTGGCCCAATGGAGCTGGGATCTTTCTTGAACACGAAGCAGCCATAGCCATCAATGTCACGAACGCCCCACGCATTGTACTGCATGTGGTTTGATGTAATGGTTTGGTCAATTTGGTACGTGCGAATGAGTATCAAATGACCGCCGTCAGCTGAACGAGCTATAAACCACCACCCATCGGCTGGTATGATTCTAGGTCCTGGAATCATGAAGGCCAGCGCATTTGCGTCTGCTGCAACAATTCAAATTGGAGACCAAAAGGACAAAAATAAACAATCATGTTCAGAGTATGTGTGGAATTAAGATTATTATAACAGTGACACATATCATAGACAGAGAATTGCAATGCCGTGGTCATAATCATACCCGAAGTTAAAAAAAAATAAGCCAATGACTTTCATATTCTAGCAATATGTCATGGTTCAAACATCATGTAACAATGAGAGGAAAACAGCTATGACAGCGCCTACTCATATTCTACCATAGCACTTACTACTACTGTTCTCATATCAACTCTAAGCAATAACATGCGTTGTTATAAATATCTTGTAAACGAGAGTAACATATAGCAATCATGATGTTATGCTCATAATATGTATTCTAACAATCATTAGACGCCAATTGTTCTCATATCAACTCTAACAATAACATGTGTGGTCATAAAAATCTAGGAAATGAGAGGAACATATAGCAATGATGTGGTTATAGACATGCTATGCATTCTAAATTTGTAACAAATGAACAGGCAATCGTATTCATAAGGTAAAGATGAGATGAGATAGAACAATTACACGACGATAGATTCCACCAATATAGGTAGCCAATCTGTGCGTCGACCGCGTAAACGATGCCATCGTGCACTATAGCATCAAACAGAAATGTTTCCTCAACAGGATTGATGATGAGCCATAACCATGTATGGTGACCGGATTCCAGATAGACTAATCCCTTGTTGAACAAGGCAATGAGCTTGTAATCCATGTAGTCTTCTGATGGCGTGGGCACTTCGCAGATTACAACTTTCTGCAAACAGAGGTCGAGCCAAAAGCTTGACGCGTCTCGTGCGTAGTAGGCAGGAGTGTCCGGCAGGCCGCGAGGCTCGATGGCGGCGGTATCCAACGATGGAAGGGTGATCTCTCGCTGGGTGTAGATATCCACGAGACGCCACGGACTACCGGTGTGGTGGATGAGGACGATCCAGTTGGCCTTCATGCCCGCCCAGTAGTGGCCGCGCATGAAGGACATGTGGACGGGTAGTGGTAGCATGTCGAGGGGCACCACGGCAACCTCCGTAGGATCGTCAAGTCGGTGTCTGGGCCACCTGCGAGGATCAGGCATCAGCAAGCAGAGTGTCTTGAAAAGAGCCGGCTGGTTGCAGACGAGTAGACGGTACAAAGACACTGAGCATGCGGCCAGACGGACGGTGCTGAGTAGGTCCATACGACTACATATCTGCTCCAAGAGAACATCGGGGAGGGAATTCCAATCGCGGCTCTGCGTGTCAGTCGGTTCTGCCAATGGGGTTTTCGGTGCCTGCGAGCTAGCGGGGAAGTGGATTCGGGCGGGCGAGCGAAGAAGCTTCTCCTCGTGTGGCCGAGCAGTGAGCGGGGGCATATGGTAAGCGCGAGCTACCAAGGAAGATGGCGCAGGCGGGCGAGCAGTGAGCGGGGGTAAATGGTGTGCGGCCGACGATGGGGAAGAGAGGAGGAAGAAGAAGAGAGGAGGAAGAAGAAGAGACTAGTTGAATAGTTCTCTCCGACCGAGATGGGGAATAAATGGACCGCGAGGACTTCCTTTCTACAGTATCCCTATGCCTCTACGCTCACTTCACTCATTTTGCTCCATACCTAGTCACTTGTTGAAATCTGTAGAAAGATAAATACTCCGTATTTGGGAACAGAGGGAGGCTTTTACTCCGTACTATTTGGGAACAGAGGGAGTATCACCATATGGAGGGAATAGAGGAAGCTTGAAATATGAACATGTCAATGGGAGGGAGTAAGCCCCATGCATGCAACATGCAACACTCACACGTACACATAGACACACGCAACACTCACGCACCCATGCGGCACACAGCACATGACGCAACACACACGCTCACGCTCAAGTGATCAACCTACTCCCTACGTCCGTGAAAGACTGTACATTTAGAGATTTACACATTAACCAGGGCATAATTAACGCCCAAAAGTACCAGACTTATGTGTGCATGCGACCATTGAGATAAGAAGATTAAATGAAGGCCGTTGCATGCTGTAATTAAGGATAGACATGTAGCCTATACCTACAGCACAAGTTGGTGCATTAGTCAATCAATATCGATTTAGATTGAAGGCTAAACACATTGGAAGTGTAGATGTACATCATGTAGTACACTCTTTGTTGGAAGACCGAGGGAGGACACGTGCATGCACTCACATACATAGCCAGGGCGGTTCGCGCGCAAGGGTTGGACTCGTGTCGCGCCTGCGTAAAGTTTTGTTTAACTGATTTCTTTGCTCTACCAACTGACAGGTGGGACCCAGAAACCAGGTGACAATTTAACCAGTCAACAAAGTGCCACGTCGACTATGTGGCCGGTCAGTAGGGTGCAATACGGTGCTGTACGATGAGCTAGTGATCGCATAATCGCCGCAAAACTATATATAGTGACCGTAAAGAACGTACTGTTACATACGTTGACCGCCAGTGTATTTTTCTCGTTTCAAATTAAGCCATATTAATCGGAAAGGACGCAGTATGGACTACTACTACTAGTACTAGTACTGCTTTGATGTGTCCCGTCAACTCACCGAACGAGGAGAAGCTTGCTTACTATGCCTCTCCCTCGCCCACGCGCGCGGTGGTTCGCAGGACGAGGAGAGGGTTTTGACTACAGCGCCCTCTCCCTCTCCCTCTCCCTCGCCCTCGCCCTCGCGGTGGACGTGCAACAGTTCAATCGGTGTCAGATTGCCAGAAGCATATTGTACTGTAGTATCATCATTGTTGGACCTTCCGAAGAGGCGAAGAGCCAAGTGCAAGGTTCACACGAGTACGAACTGTTGAACCTCCCGAAGAGGCAAAGAGCCAAGCGCAAGGTTTTATGGGAGTTGTCATCCTAGTAGGAGTGTACTAGTACAACTATAGCGAACGATGCTACTGTATGATGCCGCCACGTCACGTATATCCAAAGCCGTGCCACCTTTTTTTCTCAAAGAGCGTGTTGGAGCCCGTGCAACAACCACACAAGTTGCACGTACACATAACACATTTACTAGTAATAAATTCTAAAGGACAAATGCCAGTATGCCACACAGGTTCATCTCCAACTCATGTGATAAATTTGTGCACGACTAGTCTACATATATTCACAGTGCTACCGTTCACAATTACCGTACTCCACTTACACGTTATAGATGGGCTACATGTCCTCCTCCAGGTTCCAGTCCCAGGTGTTCTTCATGGATGGCACGATCCATAGCGGTGGGCAACGAGAATCATTGCCGCAGCTTTCTAGTCCGGTTCCACACGATGGAGACTCATCCAAGCTGAAGTGGCATAAATCAGGGATAGCGTGTCCCAGCATGTCGTTCATCTGGCGGTGCGCACTGAAGACACAACCATGCTTCATGAAAGGCAGGCCTTCCGTGTCGTGCACGGAAGGTGGCATCCGCTTCACAATGGGGTAGCTGTCCCCGATGAAAAGTGAGTACTCTCCAAGAGTGTTCCTCGACACCCACGTAGCATCACGGGGGTCGAACTCGGCGCCGTTCATCTGGTACACGCGGCATCCCAGATCTAGACACATGGTGACGTACATAGTCAAGGTCCATGCATAATAATGTTGTGCTCAAATGTGGCGGTCAGTAATACTGTGCAGCATATAGTACTACTCTGGTATAGAGGAAGTAAAATAACCGGCTTATTATATATAGCCACTCTTGGCTACATGGATGAGATAGTAAGACATGGAAAAACAAAAATGGTGGCAGCTAGTGGTTCAAGTCTTCAAGGGCCTAGCTAGCTATACGCGTCCTCCAAGGTAAAAAGTACTCCTACTAGTACTACAAAGTATACTACTAGTACAACAATGAAAGAGAAGGCGAGAGGGTTAAAAAATGGAATACCTGGGTAGATGGTGACGGTCCGATCGTGGTAGATTATGTGACCATGTTGCACATCAGTGGTACCATGGGTAACGACTGCTAAGATAGTTGATCCCAATATGCCAAAGTCAGCTACAAGGTTCCAGGTTAGACTGAATCGCGGATGCAAATGCACATCCAGGATCGGCGATCTTATTTTGATCGGGGGATGACTGGTCCCTGCAAAATAATGGAGTACCGTTAGGGATGCAAATGATGGTTTGTGCATTCCGTTTGTAATCTCCCGTACCGTAGGATGTCAACCAGATGAAACAAGTCCCCTGGCTTGTCACCGCAAAGATGCGGCCTAGATGGCGCATGGCGTCTTCGAACAGGTAGGGGTACAAATCTGCCGCTGTCAACATGCGCCAGCCTCTGTCGTTACTGCCTCCTGCATTGATGGCAATCCTTATGTCGAACACCGCGATGAGATAGTAATCGTCGTAGCCGCGTCGCTTTGTCGGCGGGTCCACAATTGCTATCTTCTTCAATCTCATGTAGGCATCATCATACGTATTCTTGCCCAGCCAGTCCGGAAGGCTGATCCCAATGGTGGAGAAGGGGTCTACCGGAACGGCCGCGCTCCTGTGGATGTTGTGCAAAATGATGGTGTTATCCGGCCGGAGGTATGTAAGCCAATCTTCGTTGGCACCGACCCAGACCTATATATAATACGGTGGGCAGCGGAGAAATTACGGGATGGAAATGGAATAACTAAGTACTACATGATCAAACTCCATTACTGACCTGCTCATCGGACAAAATCCGACTACCTCTCAATGTCGGCAACTCTAGCGGAGTCAACGTGCAACCATGGCCAGGGAGCGGTGGACTGTTCGAAGGATTGTCCCATAGAAGAACCTTCTCCTCGAGGATGCATGGAAGACCAACAAGCATGGCCTGTTTAAGCAGCGTCTTGAAAAAGTTGGTGCAGGAAGCACCGAGTCTTGCGGCAGTGAGGACATTGGAGCGGCGTGCGATTTCTCCCATAGGATCGTCGTCCAAGGTCTCCTAGCCCCGATGAGGAGGAGAACCGCCTAGCGAATCCATGGGAGCAGCGACGAACTGCCTTCTCTTCGGGGGGGGGGGGACTGGCGAGGAGGAGATAAGAGCGTAGTAACCACAGGGCCTCGTCCCTTCCAACTGTAGATCGTTCCTCAGTGAAGGAGTGAGGCTATTATTTACTACTAGTACTCCCTCCGATTCTTTTTACTCTGCGCATAAGAGCAGACCCGGATACCAAGGCAGGGGCTCGCTGCATGCTTTCTGGATGGAAATACCCCTGGCGCATGGATGGGAGGAGTTAGCAGCTATAAATGCCCCATGCAGCCCATTGGCTGTCCGCCCGATTCTCCCCTCTCTGCATGCTGCATGGATGTCTCCCTCTTCTCACATGACTGCATGCGGTGGCGCTGGCCTATGAGAAGCTCGCGTGGAGATAGCAATCTTCTCTCCAGAAGAGATTTTTTTGAAAGAAAGGGATTATGGAACGTTATGGGATTGCATTATACTGTAAATAATAGCACTAATAAGAAATTTTTGGCACTAGGTAGTAGTTTTTGGCGTGGATTAAGAAATTTTGGGTATGTTTTTGCCATTTTTTGTACACGCCAACTAGTGTCAAAAAACGTCTTACATTATGTGACGGAGGAGTACGTACTCGTACTGTAGCAGTACTAGTACTACTTTTCTCAACTAGTAGTGCGATGTATTGTACCTCTAGTCTAGTCTAGTATAGTGCACCAGTTTTGAACTCTTGAATCTCAGGGCCAAGGAGCTACAGTTGGAAGTGGAGGGCACTACTGTTCTCTAGAACCATCGCTGTACTATCAATGCAGGGGAAGTACACCTGCGTAGTGGCCTAGTGGGCACTCTCGGTGCTCTATTCAGCCGCTCCTCTCACGCACACACTAGCAGCCTGTTTATCAGCGACGGTTACTGCGGGGGCAGAACATTTGAGTTATTTGATACAGCGAGACTAGGCTTTTCGCTTCCATTTGTGAAGGTGTAATGGATCTCGTCGAACTTTGTTAGTAGTTCCTTCTTTATGAATGAGATGAAGCAAAGCTTTTGCTTCCGTTTAAAAAAAACACGGCAAGAGGAATTTCTTTTATAGTAGAGCCGATAATGGAGTGAAGTCCATGCATGCAACGCCACAAGCTACAGAGTAGTAGTAGAGCACTTTACGTAGAGAGCCATATTGCACAGTTCCCAATGCCCCGCCAGGCTTTTCCGGCTCCTCGGGCTTAATTGGGGGGCGCTAGCTTAAATATGCTACTAGCTGGAAGCTGCAAGCGAGGTGCGACTAGGGCGAGTACGCGAGCCATGGGATGCTGGGAAGGAAAACCCGTTCACGTGGCTAGGCTGTCCAGTGCACTCAGATTGTGGGGCCGCACGTCCGTTTGATTCCAAAACTCAAACTACCCGTGTAAAATATTGTGTAACATCCCAAAATTCTAAATTTTGGAATGTTATAATAAATAGATAGATTTGATTGATTGTTTGATTGATTGTCTGAAAGTGAGTGAATTCGAAACTTTTTGAAAGTTAAATGAGAGGGAATAAAAGGACTTTTCCAAATTTTCATATTTTCTTTTTGATCTCCATGAATTCAAATTCTTTTCAAATACAAAACCCTTGAGCGAAGATGATATGACTTCTTCCATTTAAATTAAATGAAAGGGTATTTGAAAATAATTGAATTTCATTTGAAAATATTTCAATTCATAAACTTCATGCAGCTCAATGATTTTCATGAGAGAAGATAAAATGACTTCTTCAAATTATATAAAATATGAGTTGGGAGTTTCAAAGAATTAAATTCAAAGTTTTTTTGAATTTATTTTCAATTTGGAGTTATTTGAGTTTTATTCAAATTATTTTTCTCCAAAAATAAAATATATGGAAATTAGGGTAACATGATTCCCTAAAACAGAAAATTGGAGAGAAATAAATTTGAAATCATTTTGATATTTTTAAAATGATTTTTATTGTATTTTATTAGACCAGTAGCACTCTTTGAATTATCTAAATTTGTGTGGATTTTATTTGGCATTATAAAAATGTCCATGTTGTAGAAATTTTTTTCTGCAAATTTTGGTATATTATATGCCTATATAAATTTTTTATTTTATCTTTGCTATTCGGTTTTCCTTCTGTTTCTATTTAAAAAAAACTGTACGTGCGGCCCATATTTATTTATCGCCTACATGTGCAGTATAGAAGTTTCCGGTGCCCCATTGTTTTTTTCTCTCTTAAATGGGCCAGGCCCAGCCAGGCTTTTCATTTTTTAGGCCGAATTTTGTTTAAAAAAAACTGTAGCCGCAGCGTGCGCGCGGCCGGCCGAAGGCCTATAGGCCCATCTGCGTCTTTTCTTCGCTGTTTCGTATATTTTCGTCTACGTTTAGTCTCACATTGCCTAGCCTTTGACCCCAAAGCCTCTTTTCCACCAATAAATATAGACCCATAGAGCCTCCAAAAATCATCCGATTCGAATTAAATCAATATTTTGGTTTGACTAGATTCATTTAAAAAATATATTTTTCTCCTCTCCGATGCGACTTCTGGAAGTTGTCTCCTCTCTCCAAAGTTGTCTTTTCTCTGCCTTATAAATGTATCTTTTTTGTTTTTCTTCTTCTTATACTTCCGTAGTTTATTATTTTTAGACTAATACGATATAATAATTAGATTATCAATTAGTCTACATATTTATACCTAGACCTTAACCGTAGCTATTTTTTTCTTTCGTAAAACAGCTTGGCCCTGATTTTTCAAATATTAATAACTTTTCACTCGTTTATCCAAATTAGATGAAACCAGCGCCTATAGCTTTGTCTTGTTTTCACCTATCCAGTGAACCTGTCACATCAACTGTTTGAAATTTCCAAATTTCCAAATTTGTTTAGATTCATATTCAAACTTCTTTTGAACATAACTTGAGTTTCGTAACTCCGATTTAGTTGATTCTTTTTGCAAATCGAAGCTCTTGATCTAAACTTTCTGATAAGGCCAAATTCACATAATTTTGGTACTATTGGAAATTGTTTTATGTTGCAAGAGTTATTTTCTTGGTTTTGATGTTTTCCGAACTGTCTTCTTCGTTCTTCCCGATCTTCAGAGTGATTGCTTATGTGTGGTTACTATTGCTTGCTCACGATAGATTGAACAGAGTGTGACGAGTAGAACTATCAATAGTTTTGAGTGCGAATCATCTTCATCAACAGTACAGGCAAGTTCACACTTTGATCATACCCCTTTATCACCCAGTTTTTATGCATTAGTTCCAATCCTCAAACATTGCATGGTTAGGATGTCATTAACATGTGGGTTGGGAAGTAGCTGATGAGGTAGAACCTATTGCCCTGTTACATTCAAACCCTTGGGAGTTACTTATACGAATTGTTTATACTGCTATGCTATGCTCGTAGACGTGGTTTGGGTGAGTGAAATCCATGACAGATGTGAGATTGTTAATTAATGGTTCAACTTAAGGTGGAAACTTAAATACACATCTGGGTGGATTGAGGCACCTGGAGTACCCAATGTTGCCTGTATTTTTTGGAAATCCCGGAGTACCCGTGTGATCTTCCTATGGACCGCCACCCAGGCTCAAAGGGATCATAAGACTATTCATGCTAGAAACTTCTGTGTGCAGCCACAAGCTATTATGGGCTCTAGCATAGTTGAGTAAGTTACGTGAAGCTCTTGAAGAGGTGGATCAGCAGGTAGAGAGTCGTAGGTTTGGTATGGTCTGCCCGGAGTAGAGAGTTAATGTTTCTGAAAGACTGTGTCTCGGTCATCCGTTTCTCAAACACCATGTAGTGCGAGAAATCCAACGGAGGCGATCGAGTCTTGTGGGGAAAAGTGCGCAAACCTCTGCAGAGTGTACAAACTAATCATGATTAGCCGTGTCCCCGGTTATGGACAATCTTGAGTCTCTGGTACTTGGATTATCCTATTGATCTCATCACGTTACTTAAATAATTTGTTGGGTTAATGATTATTATTTTGGGATTGAGTTGGAGGAACCTTCTCAATATTTTCAACCAACTTTGTAGTTAAACAAAATATATTCCTTTGCAGTAGGGAAAAATTGGCTTTTCGCAAAAACTATAACCATAGAGCTTTTCCACCAGCCAAATATGCATGTAGTGATAGCCTTTATTCATCATTCTCCTATGGTGTGAATTTGCCAGTACATTCAATGTACTGACCCTTTGTGGCTGCAACGTCTCATGTTGCAGGATTCTTACGAAGAGTAAGTCATACGTTAGGGTTATGATTTCTACACTCAACTTGCCGTTGGTGTTGATGGGAATCCACAACTTGGTTGTTACTTCCGCTATTTGGATTGAGGTAATAGTATTTACGTTACTTTATACATGTGATTTACCTCTGTTATAAATCCTCGAGTACTGTGTGTGTCAGCATACCGATCCAGGGATGACACTTAAGCACAGAGACTTGACCGCCTGAGGTCGGGTCACTACAAGATGGTATCAGAGCACATGTTGACTGTAGGACGTGACCCTAGAAATTGGCAAGCCCATAGGAAAGATTTTTCTCTACAACTTCATTTTCAAAAAGATCTTTTCCTCTCTTCTCTTCTGAGCTTATTCAAATATTCCATTTTAGTGAGACTATACCCCTTTTCCTTTTGACCACACGAAGATTCAGCTAATGAGACCACTTCAAGAAGTACAAGATATCGGACAACTAAGACCACTTCGGAATGAAGAGGATTTTATCATGCATTATAATAATGGAAACTACAACGGTTGAAGACTTCAAAGACTAGGAGAATTTGAAGGCCCTGTAGAATTTCTAGATTTGTATGACCTAGGAAGGCTACCCTATTGGAATTTTTCAGACTATGGAAGCCGTCAATACCCGAGATCAAGGTGTATCGGAGAAAGACCGGAACATGGAGCATGAGAACTCAAAGTTTTGTCAAGAAAACCCTAAGGCAGGAGATATCAATTATGGAATGATAGCTCATGGAAATGGAAATAGCAGAAACATGGCTATCCAAGATTTTAACGCCCGCTTATGCTATTGCCACCGTGCTAAGTTAAGCATGCATTCCGTTGGAAGGATTGGTTGACAAAGGGCTAATGGAACACCTAATCAGCAAAAGATGAAGTTTTAAACTTAGCTGGTGTATCACCAAGATTTGGAGTAATACATCAAGAAGTTTAGGGTTGATCTGCAGGAAGCCGTATTTGACAAGAAAGCAGTTCGTGAAGAACACGGGACCTAGAAGCTGAAAGTAGCCAAGCTGGAGGAGCAAAACCTCGAGATACCGGAGATTCGTCAGGAACTGAAGGACAGTAGGACATGGTTCATGCCAAGGATGATGAAACCTAAAAGTTTGGGACGCAACTCCAGAATAATAAAGGACGTCATGAGAGACTTCGTGTCAACAGAGATGATCTGGCAAAAGAACTTGAGAAGGACAAGCATGATCGGAAGAAGCCCATTGGAGATATGAACAAAACTGGAAGAGTTTGGCGACGTTGAAGATTTATTGACCTTTAGAAGACCAAACCCCTGTTATATGCGTACGCTAGATGCGACGTTTGTGAGCTGTCATTTGTTTGATGTTTTTCCGACAGCCACAGATAAAATCTGTCTTTTCAAAACCATTGTTTGTATTGTGTGTATCCCTCTCTATCTCTCTTATCCCACCCCAAAACCCTTGGACCCAATAGAGGATGAATGGAGATGAGCTTGTATTTTCTGGATCGATGAGTTAATTGGACATGGACCGATGGATTCAGAACATGGAGGATCACATGAAGAATAACCTTGTAGTCGGAAAGGATATGACCCAACATGCTTTTCAGTGCTTTGAAAGAGGTGCTGCTACTTGGTGGAGGATGTACCAAACCATGAATGGATGGCAAGGAGTAACCACTTGGAAAGAATTTAAGTTGACTCTACAAAGATCTCATCTTGTGTCCCAGAAGTTGAAGCCTTATGGAAAGGATATGAAGAAACCTTGTGCATGCAAGATTTGTGGAAAAATAGGACACACCCATAAAGAACACAAGGATGAATGCCCTAATTGTGAAGAAAGTCACCCAGCTGAATAATGCCCAACTAGGCAGATTACTTGTTTCTTGTGTGAAGGGACTACCCACTACCCTGCTCAGTATCACATTTACCCTATCGTACAAAGAACTATCCAGCAGAAGAAAGAAGTAAAGAAAGGAGCCCTTATGGAAATTTTAGAAGAACCCGCGATGAAGGAAGATGTCGGGGACACACCCAAAGAGGACCCGAGTAAACCCTGCACTAAGTCTTGCTATTCATGTGGAGAAGAAGGACACATCTCCCAAAATTGTTTGAATGGGGATCTAGTAGAATTCCCGACGAAGGAAGTAGAGTATGACCCACAAGAAATAGAATCCATAATTGGAATGGAAAAGTCCAGGAAGAGAAGTAGATTGGATACCAGGAAGGACCTGAGTCATATCACCTATTACAGGTGCAAGGAGTCAGGGCACTACCACAACAGTTGCCCAAAAAGGAAACCTCGAGACTTGTCAGAAGTAATATGTTTTCGTTGTAATAGAGCAGGGCACTTTGCCAGAGGATGCCCCAAGGAGAAGGAGACTTGTGCTAGATAGTGAGTTTTCAACAAAAGAAATGGAGTAGTAGAAGTGAGAACACTTTCTTTTATATTGAGGTGTTGAGTTGAGGCATGTAATGGAAAAGCGAGAGATTGTAATCAATTGAGAGTGAATAAAGTTAGCATCGTTGGTACTGATATGGATTTTATGAGTTGTTACTCTATGAAGAAGGATTTTGACCATTTCTGAGGATATGAGAAATATGGTCTATGGAAGATTTGTGCATTTTAAGGGTGGTAGTACCCTGTAAGAACCCTTGACCCTTGGAAAAGATAAGGATACTCCACTAAGTGGATTTCAGACAAAATGAATACGAGTTTTGTCTCGATATGTGTGATACCCCAAGACTATGTGGGATGAAGTTGGAGACCGTCAGTTGTTTGGACCAAATGTGATCAAGGAGTCAGAAGAGAATGTTAAGTTGATTCGAGATAGACTGAAGGTATCTCAGTCCAGGCAGAAGAGTTATGCAGACTAAAAAAACGCAAGGAGGTAGTCTATGAAATTGGAGACAGAGCATGTCTTCGTGTGTTCCCTCTGCGAGGAGTTAAACATTTTGGAGTTAAGGGAAAGTTAGCCCCGAGATTTGTAGGACCATACCGACTCTTGGAGCGTATGGGAGAAGTGGCCAACAAGTTGGAGTCACCCGAAGGACTGTCAGGAGTTCATGATGTGTTTCACGTTTCCCAGTTGAAGAAGTGCCATGCAGAGATGGCTAATATTCCCCTGTAAGGACGCTTGGCCCTGGAAAGGATAATGATGTTCCACGAAGTGGAGTATGGACTCCATAAGTATAAGTTTATATCTCGGTATGTGGGATAACCCACGAGGATGAAGAGATGAATTACTATTGGATATAAAGGAGGTATGATGTTGGTATTATGGAACGATTATAACTCCTTGATGAGTTTGAATAATCATGTCTTAGTTTGGTACCAACAGAAGGAAGAGAGACGGTACAAATGGAAGGATTTAAGAATGCCAGGAAGCTGGATGTTTGGAAAATAATCAGTTGCCCCTAGGATGAGCTCAAGGTTTACAAGTGATGAGGTGGGCCCATAACCCACAGGCCCCAGGACCTACCAAGAAGCAAGCACATTCTTGCTGAAGGAAAAACCCTGGAAGAAGTTACGATTTTATCGACAGACGATCTTATAGGAGTTACGCAAAACCTAAGGGTTGTGAAGGAACGATAGATGTTTGTTTGGCTTGCAGAATTAATGGATTTAACCGAACTTGGTTCGTCGACAAGAGAAATTCTGCAATGCTTGTGAGGATGACCGAGTGTTAGAATGCGAGATTCACTAAACCGTATACAGGGTAATGATTTGGGTGCGGGATGGATTGATCACCATACCGACTTACTCTTATTATTCGCCTTGCTATATGTGATGGTAAATCTGAGAGACTTACCTATAGTAGAGAGACGACGATGAAACCTTGTTTGAACCTTAGAATGGTATAGCAATTTTTCCCTTGTACAAGGCAGCTTTTGCCAACCGTAGGTTATACGGTAAGGATCAACCCAGACCCATTTTCTGCAGGAGAAACCATAAATTGTTGACCACCATGAGATATCGATTAGTTGTTTAGTACTGGCGCCAGACCCGTCAGGTAAGAAGACCCAGTCTCGAAATAACCTTACCAAGATGAAAGGACAAAAGAATTGAGGAAAAGGTTATGCCATTACCGGAAGAGCCCAGAGAAAGGAATTATACTGAAGATCTGAGCAGACCGGCCCTGTCAAGAATAAGGATGGAGTATATGAGTATTGATGGGACCGTAACAATGTTTCTAAGGGTGGTAGCACCCGAGACCCTGGAGACGATCGCTGGATTTTGAGAAGACCCCGAACCTAACCTATTTCTTTCTAGCCTCTCCGAATCTCGAGGACAAGATTCATTTTAAGGGTGGTAGGTTTGTAACATCCCAAAATTCTAAATTTTGGAATGTTATAATAAATAGATAGATTTGATTGATTGTCTGAAAGTGAGTGAATTCGAAACTTTTTGAAAGTTAAATGAGAGGGAATAAAAGGACTTTCCCAAACATTCATATTTGCTTTCTGATCTCCATGAATTCAAATTCTTTTCAAATACAAAACCCTTGAGCGAAGATGATATGAATTCTTCCATTTAAATTAAATGAAAGGGTATTTGAAAATAATTGAATTTCATTTGGAAATATTTCAATTCATAAACTTCATGCAGCTCAATGATTTTCATGAGAGAAGATAAAATGACTTCTTCAAATTATATGAAATATGAGTTGGGAGTTTCAAAGAATTAAATTCAAAGTTCTTTTGAATTTATTTTCAATTTGGAGTTATTTGAGTTTTATTCAAATTATTTTTCTCCAAAAATAAAATATATGGAAATTAGGGTAACATGATTCCCTACAACAGAAAATTGGAGAGAAATAAATTTGAAATTAGTTTGATATTTTTAAAATGATTTTTATTGGATTTTATTAGACCAGTAGCACTCTTTGAATTATCTAAATTTATGTGGATTTTATTTGGCATTATAAAAATGTCCATGTTGTAAAAAATCTTTTTCTGCAAATTTTGGTATATTATATGCCTATATAAAATTTTTATTTTATCTTTGCTATTCGGTTTTCCTTTTGTTTCTATTTGAAAAAAACTGTACGTGCGACCCATATTTATTTATCGCCTACATGCGTATTATAGTAGCTTCCGGTGCCCCATTGTTTTTTTCTCTCTTAAATGGGCCAGTCCCAGTCAGCCTTTTCATTTTTTAGGCCGAATTTTGTTTAAAAAAAACTGCAGCCGCAGCGTGCGCGCGGACGGCCGAAGGCCTTTAGGCCCATCCGCCTCTTTTCTTCTCTGTTTCGTATATTTTCGTCTACATTTAGTCTCACATTGCCTAGCCTTTGACCCCTAAACCTCTTTTCCACCAATAAATATAGACCCATAGAGCCTTCAAAAATCATCCGATTCGGGTTAAATCAATATTTTGGTTTGACTAGATTCATTTAATAAAAATATTTTTCTCCTCTCCGGCGCGACTTCTGGAAGTTGTCTCCTCTCTCCAAAGTTGTCTTTTCTTCGCCTTATGAAGATATTTTTCTTTGTTTTCTTCTTCTTATACTTCCGTAGTTTATTATTTTTAGACTAATACCATAGAATAATTAGATTATCAATTAGTCTACGTATTTATACCTTAGACCTTAACCGTAGCTATTTTTCTTTCGTAAAACAACTTGGCCCTGATTTTTCAAATAGCCATAACTTTTCACTCGTTTATCCAAATTAGATGAAACCAACGCCTATAGCTTCGTCTTGTTTTCACCTATCCAGTGAACCTATTGTTGGAAATATGCCCTAGAGGCAATAATAAATTAGTTATTATTATATTTCCTTGTTCATGATAATCGTTTATTATCCATGCTATAATTGTATTGATAGGAAACTCAGATACATGTGTGGATACATAGACAACACCATGTCCCTAGTAAGCCTCTAGTTGACTAGCTCGTTGATCAATAGATGGTTACGGTTTCCTGACCATGGACATTGGATGTCGTTGATAACGGGATCACATCATTAGGAGAATGATGTGATGGACAAGACCCAATCCTAAGCATAGCACTAGATCGTGTAGTTCGTAT